>NC_071258.1:29283702-29401202 GCF_023375685.1 Ictalurus furcatus | reverse complement strand
TCATTCAGTCTCTTGGTTAGTCAGATACTCACTCTGTCAGCTAGTCACTTATTCAGTGAGTTAGTCAGTTAGTCATTCTGTAAGTCAGCCAATTAATCAGCCAGTAAGTTAATCAGTCAATCATACACTGTCATGCTCGATCAGATTTAGCAACATGAATATTCTCCACAAGAGGGAACTATTATTTAGACAAACTTTGAATGCATCATTGCTGAAAGGGAGAAGTGGCATGAAGATTGAACAGCAGAATTTGACAAATACATGTTTGGTCTTTTCATAATCCGAGGCTGTTCTTGTTACAGTACACCGACACATTTCATTGAAACTAAAAATGTTAATATTAATATTAATAAAAAGACATTTCAGGGTTAGACTAGATATTTACAGATGCCATGAGAGCCACAAATGTACATTTTGGTATAACTGCCACAGCAAATTTATTCTATAATCCTAACTTCACCTACTTCACCCCATAGGACTAATTTCTCATTTACATCCAAATGCAACCAATTATGGTGCAGATTTTAATCAGAGAATCAGGAGGTAATTTCTCCTGCAGGATATGCATTTGATTATCACATTTAGTCTGACTGTTAACTTACCACATTTGTGTGTTTGCTATTAGCTTTGCCCCTCTCTCTCCACACACACACACACACACACACACACACACACACTTTCTCATTATTTCATAACACATGAGTAAGTGGCTGTGAAGGCCACATGGCATTCACAGAGTTTCAGTACCATGATGTAAAATGGAAGGTGTGGTGAAGACGCCCCCTTACAAAAAATTTACGTCACCGAACATGTGCAGAATACTTTTTTTTTTTATATGTATGAAAATGAGTATGATAATCATGTGTTTGTTTGTTTTTTATAATGGGCACCAGCAGTGGAAATGATACTGAGGTTAAAAAGAACTAAGGTTTCACTGCAGATTTTTAGTCTTGCATGATAGAATTGATGTAAAGCCAGTAAGACTTTGAGCTTATTTAAGTGAAATAAGCAGTTCATAACAACAGTATTTTTCAAACATGAAACCCCTGCGATCACGGACAGGTATCTGAAGTTATAGCAGTATGAATGTAAAAGGCTATTTGTCACGAAACCCCTGTGATCATTGTTGGGGTTTGGGTTGCATTGAGGATGGTAATCCTGCAACATGCTATGCTCTTCTGATTTTAAATAGACATAGTCAAATCATAATACAAGTTACAGCCCAGTGAATTCCATCCAAGGTTTAGATGCCTCCGAATGAATGAATGAATGAATGAATGAATGAATGAATAAGCAAAATAGTATTGAAATAATAGTATCTCTACATTATTTCATCCATCACAAAGTTGGAAGACCACAGATATTTAAAACATTGAAAAAGACAGATGTCAGGTAATGGATATAAACGTACACAAGCACCTACCAACACCATTAAGCACAAACAAGGCCATAATAAAATGTTCCAAAAGTCTGGAACAGCTAAAATTGGACACTTGCACAGTTGGTTCGTGCGGTTCTCATGTTTCCAAGTCAGTTTTTAGATGCCACCCCCATAACAACGAGCTGTCTGAAAGCGTATATACAAAAAAAAACAAAAAAACAAAAAACATTTCTGAGATCCACAAAATGCAGTGTCTGGACTTCAAGAGTCATTGAAACTACAAGTGGAGCCTTGTGTTGTGGTTTGGCAACCAAAATCAAGCTTTTTGGACTGAGATAACCACCACAAACATGCATCCAAATCAACACAAAAATGGCTGTGGGACACAAAATGAACTGGCCATATCAGTCTGCAGATTTGAAAATCTGTCCTCAGTCCACACAAGCAAACCTAAGAATATAAAGAAGCTTGAAATATCCAGTATAGAGGTGAGTCCAAGGAAAAGGCTCAGTGTGTAAGGTGTGCTAGAGGCAAGATACAAATGCGTACACTCATGGTAATGGTACAATCCAAGGGTATATGCATCATTAAAACAGGGAGATCCATAATCATGAATGAGAAGACTGAGAATCATGAACTCAGAAAACTTGAAACATAGGAAAGGGGAAAACGGCTCAGTAAAAAGACAAAGACACAAGAGGGTATGAATAAACAAACTCATCAGGATCTATATGGAGAACAGGAAGACACAATTGGGAAATAATAATAATAATAATAATAATAATAATAATAGGTGGCATGGTGGCTTAGTGGTTAGCATGCTTGCCTCACCCCTCCAGGGTTGGAGCACAATTGTGCACACCATGTGCATGCTGAGTTTGCAAGTTCTCCCTGGGGGTTTCCTGCAGGTACTCCGGTTTCCTACCCCAGTTCAAAGACATGTGTTGTAGGCTGATTGGGATCTCTAAATTGCCCGTAGTGTGTGAATGGGTGTTTGAATGTGTGTGCAATTGTGCCCTGCGATAGGTTGGCACCCTGTCCAGAGTGTCCCCTGCCTTGTGCCCTGAGTCCCCTGGGATAGGCTCCAGGCTCCCCCTGTCATATATCAAGGAGGCAACTCTGGACTTCATTTCCCAGCAGCCAGTGCACCATACTACATCACTGTCACATGACCACCTGCACCTGTATCATGTTTCTGTTTAACGAGTACTCATATATATAGCCACTGTTTGTACTGCTTCCTCGTCTTATGTATTACCTATCTTGACCTTTGTCCCTGTACCATGTTTTGTTTCATCGTTTCTGTTTAGCCTTAGCCACAGTATTTTGCCTAGTTGTCTTAGTGTCTTTGTTTTGTTGTTTGTTTGTTTATTAAATGTTTGAGAATCTGCACTTGCTTCCGTCTCTACCTTTGAACCGTGACACCCCCACAAATCTGTGTAGGATAAACGGTACAGAAGATGGATGGATAATAATAATAATAATAATAATAATAATAATAATAATAATAATATTGCTGCCATAGCATTGCCACCTCACAGCCTCGGGGTCCTTGGTTTGATCCTGAGCTTGGGCTACTGACTGTATGAGGTTTTCAAGTGGGTTCCTCCTGCCTCCCAGGTGGATTGACCACTCTAAATTGCCCCTAAGTGTGAATGTGTGTGTGTGTGTGTGTGTGTGTGTGTGTGTGCATAGTAACCTGAGATGGACTGGTTTACCATTCAGGTTGTTTTCCCGCTTCATGTCCATATATTTCTTTTTGCTCCCGTACTTGAAGAGTGTCAATGACAAATAAATACCATTGCGAAATCAGCAAAAACGAACAAAGACTTCATTTATGTTGGTTTTAATTCAATTATGATTTGTATTTGCGACATATACTGTACTGTCACCTTCAGTGATTCATATTTAGCATGAAGATCTTTACTTTAGTCACAAAATTAACTATGTAACACGCCCTAGCCATCGGTTGGATACAGAGACTGGGACAAAGCACGCTTACTGTAAAAAGCCTATTCATATGATGTGGCAAGGCCGAATGACATGAAGATTACCTAAAAGCACTCAGACAAACAGATGAAAGACAGTGTGAGAATCAGGGAGACAGGAGAGAGTGAGCGAGGAAGGTGTTTGTGGTGAGGGACAGATACAACACAACAGGAACAGAGTGAAAGTGACAGAAAGATATTCAGAGCTGAGAAAGAGAATGTTTTAGCTCATAATGATTCTACTCCATTAGTCGTCAGTTACACTGTGGGAAAAACTTTGCAGTCCCACTGCATTCTCAAAATGTCCAAGTGAATACGCGCACTCTATAACTGTATTTATAACTGGAGTAAGTCACCCCTACCCTTTTCCTGTCAGTCAAGCGATCAGCGTGCCAGCATGCTTATTAAGTGCTGCGGATGTGTCAACCCTCTTATTAACTATGCTTGTGTAATAGAGTTTAAGCTGAGTGAACGAGCAGCTGGTTGACTGGTAGTTCGCATCAATCACACTCCAATCTAATGGAGTTAGAAAAGGATTGAGCCCCACTCCATGTGACATGCGCATGCTAACATCTAAAATGCATTAACCTGCAGGTCTGAATTTGCATCAAAATGCATCTCTTGCTTTATCTTAAAATCGCTCCAGTCCAAGTTTGTGAAAAGCACTGCAGCGTAAATATCAGTTATCAGACAAACTGCTTCAAGTGATCCAAGGTGATCTTTGTGCTAAAGTTCACTCATGAAACATATAGAACCTGATAAACTCAGAAGATTTACACAGAGATTACCAGGCCCGGACTGGACATCCGGAGCACTTCCCTGAATTCCCTGTGGCCTGACGACTGATTTGACCGCCCTGCTGGAGTTTTCAAATTTTATTAATTTTTAGTTTATTTTATTTAATTATGTGTAATTATCATTAGTTATATTATTGCATGTCCGATGTAGGCCTATTCAAGTGATCTTTTCTGAATTTGGCATTCGATAATAAACCTATAATAAATCATGAATCTGTTAGTCTTGACTTGCATCCTCAGAGCGAGGATGGAGAGGAAGCGGCCAGGAGGAACAGAGAGGGAAAGGGCACGCAAAAGTAAAACCCTCTAAAAAGAAGCGGAAAAATGTAGTAAAATTACCGACCAGTTCAAGGCTTCAAGTGCAGTTTAGTTTCATCTGTAAATATTGTAGCTTTGTGTTCGCTAACTTGGCTAATCAAGTATTAACCACAGTTTCACTACTAGCAAACGTTAGCACTATTACTATCGTCACTCAAAATATGCTGAAGGACAGCAGTATCTACTGTATAGTTATAATACTAAGTAATTTAGCAGACAAATATCCAACGTACAGTACATTTAGGGAGCCCTCTATGTTGTTATTTTAAATGTTGAACTTACAAATACAGCTAGGGCAAACAACAACAACAACCACAACAAACACTTTTCCGAGCTACGAGTCATAAAAGGCAAAATTATGTTCCATATTATGATTTTTCTAAATAGATATTGTCGTGATATAGTTAGTATTTCGCTGACACATATTTAGGCAATTTGGAAAATTATGTCTGCCTATATGTGATGTAAAAAAGAAATATTTTTTCTCCTATTTTTCATAATAAAGTGGAGAAAGTCAACCTGGCACTAGCTTTGGTGCAGCGTTCACACTACAGGGTCAACCTGAAATGACAGGTAGGGGTAAAATAAGAGAAATTAAGTATGCTTTAATATATTTATATAAAATATAGTATGGTCTCAAAAAAAAAAAAGGCATAAAAAACAACACATTGCCCTAATGTGATACTTTAAAAAATATTTAGATTCTACGCCACAAATAAGGTTAAAAAGTTGTCGTTTTCCAACAATGTGGAGACAGTTCTGTTCATAGTAGTAGACCTGGTAAAGAAGTGACAGGTACATGAAAAATGGCCAAAAAAATGTCTTTTGTTGACCTCTTTTCTGCATTTAAAGTACTTTTGTGAGTGAAAAATATAGAGTTACTGGCAGCTTTGCACTTCTGATGTTTGTTAAGTGCTTGGCATACCCATGTAAGCTGATATAAATTAGGACTGCTTCACTACCTTTGCTTGTTTATGGTTTCATGGGATGGCCATACTGTGTGTAATAAATTTGATTTAATAGAGAAAAAAAAATAGGGTTGTCAGTGATTTTAAAATTTGTTGTGTGTGTATGGGGTAGCCTGAATGAGTGTGAGACTCCCAGACTGAAATGATTTCCCAGACCTGTATTGAAGGAGAGCCAGAGGTGACAGGATGTAAATGCAGAGCTGTCTTATTAGGCCTCATGCAGGAATCAATACTGTGTCAAGGAGTCAATAAATTGACAGCAGGGTTAACACAGGCAATTCCTTATTCTTAGGTCAAAATTCATGTCGACTAGAAGGTCATGATCAGGGCTGGGAAATGATGACGATACCATATAGATATTGTGATAAATCATGTCATTATTCAGATTTCTGAAAGTCTCGTCAGTAATTCTACAACACTGACTGATCCTACTGTTACTCACAATAATAAATAAGTGACTGGTTGCTAAATCAGTTTTTATCATGTAAAATTTATTCATTTAGCTCTTTTCCTACTCTTGATCAATATATTTTGAACATTTTTTCCACAGTGTCTCTCCTGTTTTGTTTGCACGTTCTTAGCAAAACCTAAAGGGTACATATTGTGTATCAAAATCTTATTACATATCATGCTACAATATTTTTCCATATCTGCCACTCCTAGTAAGAAATGACTGATTATGCTTGTGTCCTTAATCAGCGTAAAGGGAGGAAAAAGCACTGCACTGTAACGCCCTGTGTGATGTTCCAGCTGTTGCCATATATTCCTAGTGCTCCATTACCTATATGCGTTTCCAACTGTTTTTGCCTGCAATGCACAAACTCATCAAAAAGCCATTTTCAAATGCTATACACTGAGAGAAAACAATGCACTGAGAGTGTAATTCTACAGAACTACAGAAACATGGCACTGCTAAACCTAATGAGTTCACATCAAAAACATCTGCAACACGCCACATTTGTTAGACAGGATATGGAAGCATTTCTGAATGTTTTTAGTCACCCATCTGTTTGAGGAAGAAGGGACACTTCAATATTTATCTACACTACAGTGTACACACTTCCATTTGTGTAATTTACATCTGCACTGCTTGTAGCACTCCAGTCTGAGTCAAGAGTACACAACAATCTGTAGAAGAGAAAATATTATTTATATACAGTGAGAGGAAATAAGCATTCAGACACTTTAATTTAAACTAATATACCTATGGTTATACAGTGCCCTCCACTAATATTGGTACCCTTGGTAAATATGAGCCAAAGAAGGCTGTGAAAAATTGTCTTTGTTGTTTAACCTTTTGATCTTTATATTATTAAATAAAAATTCACAAACATCTGCTCTCATGGATATTTGCAAACAATTGCAAACACAACACAGTTAAATATAGGTGTGCAACAATTATTGGATGGGCACACGGTGGCTTAGTGGTTAGCACGTTCGCCTCACACCTCCAGCGTCTGGGGTTTGATTCCCGCCGGGGCCATGTGTGTGCGGATTTTGCATGTTCTCCCCGTTGCGGGGGTTTCCTCCGGGTACTCCGGTCCCCCCCAGTCCAAAGACATGAATGGTAGGCTGATTGGCATGTCTAAAGTGTCCGTAGTCTATGAATGTGTGTGTGTATGTGATTGTGCCCTGCGATGGACTGGCACCCTGTCCAGGGTGTACCCCGCCCTGTACCCGATGTTCCCTGGGATAAGCTCCAGGTTTCCCCGTGATCCTGAAAAGGATTAAGCGGTATAGAACATGGATGGATGGATATTTGATGTACATTCCCATTGATATTTTACATTTTCGTAATACACCTGGGTGACTAGAAACAGGAAATTGTTCAACCATGACTTCCTGTTTCACAAGGGTATACAGATGATGTAACACATTCCCTTAGTCATTCATAACAATGGGTAAGACCAAGGAATATAGCTGTGATGTGCGGCAAAAGGTTGTTCAGCTTCACAAAATAGGAAGTGGCTATAAGAAAGTAGCACAAGCATTGAAAATGCCCATTTCCACCATCAGGGAGATAATTAAGAAGTTCCAGTCAACTGGAAATGTTATGAATCAACCTGGAAATGGACGTGTGTCTATATCATCTCAACGCACTGTGAAGAGGATGATTCGAGTGGCCAAAAAATCTCCAAGGATCACAGCTGGAGAATTGCAGAAGTTAGTTGTGTCTTTGGGTCAGAAAGTCTCCAAAACTACAATCCGAAGTCACCTACATCACCACAAGGTGTTTGGAAGGGTTTCAAGGAAAAATCCTCTACTCTCATCCAAAAACAAACTCGAGCATCTTCAGTTTTCTAGACTCTACTGGAACTTCAAATGGGATCGGGTTCTACGGTCAGATGAAACCAAAATAGAGCTTTTTGTCAATAAACACCAGAGGTGGTTTTGGTGCACACAGAGAGGTAGCCATATGGAAAAGTACCTCATGCCCACGGTTAAATATGGTGGTGGATCTTTAATGTTTAGGGCTGTTTTTCTGCCAGAGGACCTGGACATTTTGTTAGGATACATGGCATCATGGACTCTATCAAATATGAACAGATATTAAATGAAAACCTGACTGCCTCTGCCAGAAAGCTTAAAATGGGCCGTGGTCAGATCTTCCAGCAGGACAATGATCCAAAACATACATCAAAATCAACACAAAAATGGTTTACTGACCACAAAATCAAGGTCCTGCCATGGCCATCCCAGTCCCCTGACTTGAAACCCACAGAAAACCTGTGGGGTGAACTGAAGTGGAGGGTCCACCAGCGTGGACCTCGAAATTTGAAAGATCTGGAGAGATTTTGTATGGAGGAACGGTCTCAGATCCCTTGCCATGTATTCTCCAACATCGTCAGGCATTATAGGAAAAGACTCAGAGCTGTTATCTTGGCAAAGGGAGTTAGCACAACGTATTGACTACAATCATGCCAATAATTGTTGCACAGTTATATTTAACAAAGATTTTTTTTATATATATAAACCTGTGTTTTGTTTGGAATTGTTTGATATCCATGAGAGAAGATTATTTTTGTGATTTTTTTGAAGAAAAGAACAAAAGTTTAAACACGAAAGACAAATTTTCACAGCTCATTGAAAATAACTCATTTTAGAACTCATTGGCAATAATTCAGCTTGTTATATTTGAAGAAAGAGGGGTTGGAAGAAAGAAGAGAACCATGGGTAATGGATGTTTTGCCAAAAGAGAAATGGGCCCAAACCTGAACCACAATGCTGCAAAAAGCTAATTACTTCTCCATATAAAGTCAGGCATGGAGAGTAATGGAATACATGTAATGGCGTTATGTAATCAGGATACAAAAAACTGGTAGCTGTAACCCATTACAGTAAGGTCAAAAAACCAACGTAATCAGATTACAGGTACATTTTGTAAAAAATGGGAATACTATCAGGATTACAATTTTTTTTTTTCCATTTAAAACTACATAAATTAATATTTTGACAGAACACAGTATAGACAGCTGCTTGATTATAGGTCTGGTTCTCTCTCCCCAGTCGTGACTCACGTGAGCAACTTCCTGGTGCATGTGCAAATAAATTTTGTACAAAGTTAACCCTTTCAAGCATGAATTATGAAATCCTGATCAAGGAATTTTTCTCTCTGTGTTTTTACTCTTCTTTAGGCATAAAAAATAATTTTACCTTCATTTTACTTTTACATACATTTTCCTAAAAGTTATTGAAGTGTCCACTCCAGTGGACTGCATACATTCAAACGAAGAATTAGTGTCCACTGTTGTGGCTGTTATGCAGTTATTCCATTGAAATCCTTGCAATAGCCAGAAAATGTCTTTTGAATAGCTGTCCACTGCAGTGACCAAAGAAGGGTTAATTTGGTACAAATGACCACAAATTGTTCTCTGAAATGCATTTGTTAGGGTGACCATATGTCCTCTTTTTCGGACCTTAAAAAAATGTTCGGCCGGGATTTCTAAATTTGAGATAATGTCTGGGATTCGGCTTTAGTTTATGATGTACTTATAGTCTAATACTGCATTATGTGTACGCATGTTTGCATTGCTTTAACCCCTCTCTGTAATTCCCGCCTCCTCGCACAGCAATTGATTGATTATAAAAGGCTTGCAGCAACTATTGGCCAAATTCCTGCCTCTAAACCATTAGCCTACTCTCAGTGAACGCACGAAGGTCAAGCGCTGTTGTGTACAACACCAAACAGTGACTTGACAATAGCAGCAAATGACAGATGTCCTGAGTCGAAACAATGCCTATGCCCATATAAAGTCATTTTTGATTTCATGTTATCACATTACTTCGTATTACATGATCATTCAAAGGTGTAAATGATGGCAGAAGGTACACTCATGACATCTAATATTTTATTTTATTCCATGGACATTCAAAAGAATGCAGGAAAAAATGTGGACAGAGTGAAACCAGTTTTACAACCCCAATTCCAAAAAAGTTGGGACACTGTAAAATGTAAATCAAAACAGAATTAAATGATTTGCAAATCTCATAAACCCATATGTTATTCACAATATAACATAGAAGACACATCAAATGATTAAACTAAGGAAATGTACCATTTTAAGGAAAAAATAAGGTCATTTTGAATTTGATGGCCACAGCAGGTCTCAAAAAAGTTGGGACCAGGGGGAAAAAAAGGCTGGAAAAGTAAGTGTTACTAAAAAGAAACAGCTGGGGGAACATTTTGCAACTAGTTAGGTTAATTGGCAACACGTCAGTAACCTTATTTTTTTCTTAAAATGGTACATTTACTCAGTTGAAACATTTGATATGTTTTCTATTGTGAATAACATATGGGTTTATGAGATTTGCAAATCACTGCATTCTGTTTATACTTACATTTTACACAGTGTCCCAACTTTTTTGGAATTGGGGTTATATTTCTATATATTAACGTGATGCTAATTGTGTGTCTTTTTCAGTGTATTAAAGTCTGCATTCATGGTAACACTGTTGTGAATGCTATTCAAAAGTAAGGCATCCCAAACAACAACAACAACAAATAAAGTTGTCCTCTTTTTGAAAAACCAGAATATGGTCATCCTAGCTTTTATGATGTAATGTTACCCGCATCTGGAACAGTGATCATTTATTTATTTATTTATTTATTTATTTATTTATTTATTTAAAAGAAATCCAAACATTGAACATGTTTTAAGCTCTAAAATAAGTTCTAAATAAAAGTATTTTATATCATATTGCTTTTCTCTTGACTTTATTTACATATGTGACCAAAAGTAAAGAAGTAATCAGATTACATTACTTTTATATTGTGATACTTGGATTACATTAGTGATGACATTTTTAATGAAGTAATTTGTAACTGTTGATGATGTAGATGATGCAAATTCCTTCAAGGCCATCACCACACGTGCAAACCAGAAACCATGGATGACTTCTGAAGTGCGCTCACTGTTGAAAACCACAGCCTGAGACACTGCCTTCAGGTCTGATGACAGAGCAAAGGCCAATCTTTCCCACGCTATCAGAGGGCTACGCAGAAAGAATCCACAATCACTTCATAAACACCAAGGACACAAGGTGTATGCGGCAAGGCATTCAGGCCATCACAGACTATAAAGCTACACCACCTGTCGGTGATGATGACAACTCACTCCCAGATGCACTGGATGTTTTCTACACACGGTTCGACACACAGGACAACATGCCAGCAAGGAAGACCACCCCCAACTCCCACCAACCAAGTTCTTCATCTGTCTGCAGTAGATGTCAGAAAAACTCTGTCCAGAGTTAACCCACAGAAAGCTGCAGCTCCTGACAACATACCTGGCCAGGTGCTCAAGGAATGTGCTGATCAGCTTGCAGATGTCCACACAGACATCTACAACATTTCCCTGAGCCAAGCAGTTGTCCCTGTGTGCTTCAAGATGACCACCAACATCCCTGTGCCGAAGAAATCACCTGTGTACTGCCTGAATGACTACCGGCCCGTTGCACTCATAGCTATTATCATGAAGTGCGTCAAGCGGCTAGTCATGAAACACATAAAGAGTCTTCCCACCACACTGGACCCATTTCAGTATGCATACCGTCCCAACCGCTCAACAGAGGAAACCATATCTGCTACTATCCATCTGTCTCTGACCCATCTAGACAAAAAAGGACAATAATGTAAAGATGCTGTTCATAGGCTTCAGTTCAGCATTCAACACAATCATCCCACAACAACTGACAACAAAGCTGAGCCTGCTGGGTTTAAACACCTCCATCTGCAACTGGATCCTGGACTTTCTGACCAGGAGACACCAGTCCATCAGGATCGGCAACTCCACCTCCAGCACCAGCACATTGAACACCCAGGGCTGTGTGCTCGGTCCATTGCTGTTTACCCTGCTGACTCATGACTGCACTGCTAAGTTCAGTTCTAATCACATCATCAAGTTTACTGATGACACTACAGTTGTGATCCTCATCAGCAACAATGATGAGTCAACATACTGGGAGGAGGTGAACCAGCTCAAAGAATGGTATAGACACCAATCTACCCTTAAGGTTGATATGACTAAAAAAGATGATTGTTGACTTCAGGAGAACCCAAGTGGACCACTCACCAATGCACATCAACGGATCAACTGTGGAGAGAGTCAAAAGCTCCAAGTTTCTTGGTGTGCACATGACTGAGGACCTCTCTTGGACTCTCAACCCCTGCCTTGTCAAGAAGGCCTAGCAGTGCGTCCACTTCCTGCGGAGGCTGAAGAGAGCCAAACTCCCTCCTCCCATCCTCACCTCCTTCTACAGAGGGACGATAGAGAGCGTCCTGACCAGCTGTCTCACCATGTGGTACGGGAACTGCACAGCCTCTGAACACAAGACCCTACAGAGAATTGTGAGGGCATCTGAAAAGATCATCTGAGTCTCTCCACCCACCATCGACACCTCATTCAACATCCGCTGCATCCACAAAGTCACCCGTATTGTGGACAACCCCTCTCACCCCTCTCATGGACTCTTCACGCTCTTGCCATCTGGCAGAACATACAGGAGCATCCGTGACACCACCAGCAGACCCCACAATAGTGTCTTCCCTGAGGCAGTCAGATTACTCAACACCCTGCTGCCTCCCAACGCTCATCTAGGCTAGCCAAACACATAACCCAGTAAGACTTATACCCCTGCACATGCACTAAACTAGTAAGACTCAGTACCACTGCACACTGCACTTTACACTCGTTTTTGCTGCTATGCTTGTGTTGCTACATTACACAATAGCTTAGAGTTTACAGTCCATATTCTGTGTATTTACTGTCCTATGTATTTATTGTTTTGCACTCATCTGACACTGTTATGTTTATGTAGTCTTCTGTTCTGTGTTGTACCATGGTCCTGAAGAAACGTCATTTCGTTCCAATGTATTCAAGCTATATAGAGGAATGACAATAAAAACACACGACTTGACTTGATGTGAAAATCTGAAGTAGATATATGCACTGGAAGTATATTAAATAACAGTGGGTTGAAAATTTTAGATTATAATTCTTACCCCCCACCCCCCACCCTGTTTTTAATTCTGTATTTTTCAACTCACTGTGAAATGGATCCGTTTACAGCACAGCACTTTCATCTGAAGCATGCATAATGAGTGGCTCGGCATGGAGTTAGTTATTTTCGTGTCTCCTTTCTAAATTTTGTCCGTTGAAAAGGACAGAGCTGCCAGTTGTTCATTGCTTTGCAGGTGACATGATGTCTCTATAACAGAGCCATGTCATGATCAGTGCACATTCAGGTGAAGGTACGCTCCTTAAGCCACTCGACGCTTTAACATTTGGCCCTGGAGCCAGTGTTGTGGAAATCAGCAGGTGGCAGGGTGAATGTATCGCTCGCAAAAAATGGTCTGACCCACTGAAGGACCTGGCCTGATATTTTCTAGTGTCTATCATGGACAGAGGGTTGCTATGGAGAAGTGAGAGTCTGGAGAAAGTGAATTTGTTCATTTGTCTGGAGAAAGTGAGAGTGCATTAGGATCTTCTATCATTCCTGTGAAAAGAAAGTGGGATGCAGGACAGACTGTCCTGACCTGGACACTACAATTTATAGAAAAAGGAAATGATCTGCGACAATGAGCATTACTGGATCACTGTCTTTGATCATAATCACCTTCACCATCATCATCACCATCAACATCATCATTTCAATTCAGTTCGATTTTAATTGTATTTCTATAGCCTAGAAATCCAGAACTACATGTGTAATAAACCACCAAGTGGTCAGAGAACAATTTTTCGAAAAATGTTGAGGAGAACCAGGCTCAAACGTTGAACTCATCCTCTTCCAAGAATGGGTACTGTTAGGATTTTATCCGTTACTACTCATTTTATCAGTACAGCTTCTTGTTATGGCACTTGAACAGTGCAATGAATTTTTTTTTTTTTTTAAATTACCAGATCAGATAAAGCACATAATTTTGCTAAGCAATTAGCTGTGTAACATTTGTAATCTCCATGGAAAACGTATCCTCTGGCTTGTACAAATAGGCCCAGGTCTGGAAATACCATTACGCTAACAGCCTGTTAGAAAAGAACTAGCATGGGAATTTGGGATTTTTACTTCAGTTTATGCTTCTTTATTACCTTATTTTTCCCTGATTTATTATTAGCCTAGTAAAATGTGTTCTCAGGCATTGGCCTATTTGTAATAATTAAATTAGCCTTGCCAAGTTAATACACAGTTGTGTTACAACAGATGAAGTAGATGGGCCTGTGAGAGAAGGAGGACTGCCAGGACAGCATTTGAAGATTGCATTTCAGAGGATTTGTATTGTGCTTGGTCAGCAGATATTTCTCTAAATTGCATGTATCATCTTCCTAACAAGCATTTACCTTTTTCATGCCTGTTGCTGTCATGCACTTGACTGAACTGAAACCACACCATAAAACCTTTTTTCCCATTCTTGAGAATGCTACGTGAAAGTTCAGCTACATATGTGAGGCTTAAGAGGCTTGAAATCAGCATAGAATAAGACAGGTTTAGATGGCATAGAGCAGTTTAAAAAATGACCATCATCATCATCATCATCATCATCATCATCATCATCACAATTGTCATAGTCCAAAGGTTCTATCTAAATGCCATGCTGTCTGATATTTGTGCTTTATACAGTCTTATGTACATTACCAGTCCAAAGTGTGGACACTTAAAAGTACTTTTAGTATGTTTATTTATTTATTTATTTATTTATTTTTGAGAATTAGTTTTAATTCATGTAGAAAGTAAAATAGTTTTAACGCATTTAGAATTGAGAAGAAGCAGTGAGGAGCATGGCCTATTTGGGAAGTATAAGAAAAGCTTCCTGGGTGAAGCTCCCTCACGAAGCTGGTTGAGAAGAAGTGTGTGCAACCCCCACCACAACCAACCAACCAACAAACCAAGCAACCAGCCAGCCAACCAAGCAAGCAAGCAAGCAAGCAAGCAAGCAAACAACCAAAGCAAGCAAACAACCAACCAAGCAAGCAAGCAACCAAGCAACCAAGCAACCAACCAACCAAGCAAGCAACCAAGCAAGCAAGCAAGCAAGCAACCAACCAAGCAAGCAAGCAAGCAAGCAAACAACCAACTAACCAAGCAAGCAAGCAAGCAAGCAAGCAACTAACCAAGCAAGCAACCAAGCAACCAACCAGACAAGCAAACATGCAAGCAACCAACCAAGCAACCAACCAAGCAACCAGAAAACAAAAACAAACAAATACACAAACACACAAATAAGCATTTCTTTTAAAAAATCAATACTAATATAAGAAAATCAATGTATGTAAAATTTTTTTTATCAAACTGAATGTAAAAAATGAAATGACACTGTGACATTATGAAATATACCATTGTTCAATCATGCCTTCTAGCTATCGCTGTTTGCTGATAGTACCATTGGGGCAGGGTTTAAGGTTTATCCAGTATGTTATATACATAATAAAACATTCTTCCAAGAGCTGCTGTCTCTTGTCTCAGGCTTTTCATGCTGTACAACCCACAATAGATGCGGTGCATAGTAACTTTCATCCAGTTACTTGAGAGATGGTGTCATTCAACACTGTCACCAAGCAGGAAACATGGGAAAAGAGGTAAACATGGCCAAAGTAGAACCCATATCACACACGCTTTGAGATGAGCACATGGCCTCCAAACTGAACAAGTTCTTCTCGTCCAATAGATGCGTTTATATTGTTTTGAAATAGTCATTGAATGTTTTCTGTTTCAGATATGTAGCCTGTAGGTGTGAAATTATTGCACAATCTTCATTATACGTGTGCTGTCTTTGGCGTTGCTGTTACTATGGCGATTTTTCACCTCTTTTATCAAAAGCTGTCATAAGCAAGACTTTTTCAATCTTTCATATGTGAAGCAGTGGGAGACAGGTGGAGCAGAGTGAGATTTTGCTGCTTGCTGTGTCTAAAGCCCTTACAGCATCAGAAACATTTTCTTCCGTTTAAACTGTCAAATTTAATGATCATCACAATACCAGTAATCTATCAGCTATTCCCAGATCCATCGTCGGTCAACTTAAATGCGTGCACACACACACACACATACACACACACACACACACACACACACACAGAGCTACAAGAGCAGAGTAAGATAAGAGGTGCTTAATATTCAAAAGGAGACTCAAAGCTGATGGTCAAGCAGGTTAATGAAGGGAAAATGTCTAGAGTGAAGAGAAGTGAGAGCTTTTTTCTGGCACCGCACACACACAAACTTCAAAAAGGAAGGGCACAGAAATCACCCTCTCTCTCTCTCTCTGCACCAAAATAGCAAACTGCCTCAGGCTAAATGAGACGCGAACATGATCATAAGACTATTAATGAATTAATCAAAGTTATTCACTGTGACGGTGTTAAGCAGAGAATTGTGTCTTACAGTAAACAGATGCCCATGCTGTATTTAACACAGCGTGGTGTGAGCAGGATTACATTAGGCCTGTGTGTAGGGCTCAGATGTGCTCTAATGTAGCGCTGAGCAAAGCTCTGGGCTCGAAGTGCACTGATGCATGTAATAGACCTTTATTTACCATCAAAATTGAAACACACCAGGACGGAAGACAGCAAGACAGACAGGAGAGGAAGACATGGAACTGGAATTGGGTGGCTGGTTTTGGGAAAGACAGGCATGTATGTGTGGAGTGTGGTGGACAGTGGCTGAATGCTGACTTGAGTCTTAAACTTGCTGTTCCTTCCAATAGTCTAACTGAAGAGACTCCTTTCTTTCACTAACACAGTACTAGTGTCCATCCATCCATCCATCTTCTACCGCTTACTCCTTTTCAGGGTCACGGGGAACCTGGAGCCTATCCCAGGGAGCATGGGGCACAAGGCGGGGTACACCCTGGACAGGCTGCCAGTCCATCGCAGGGCAGCAATACTAGTGTGCATTACTCAAATGAAAAAAATATATAGAAATGGAGAGTTGTTATGCTACATTCACAGAACTAGTCAAGTCAATTAGTATGTTTACATGGACAACAATAATCCGATATTAACCCGATTAAGATGATACTTGAATTAAAAAACTAGCACATAAACATCGATTTCTGATGACCTTAATCCGGCTAAAATCATACTCAAAGTAAACACAAATCGAATTAATACATGTGGAGTATTCCTGTTTTAGTCGCATTATGGAAGTGCATTACAGACATGTACACACCTTAATCACAATATTAACGTCGTGTGGGAGTTTTCACCGCATTTTGCGACAAGACACGATCACACACAGCAGTGCTCAACCGTTTAACGGCAAACAATAGAGCACAGCTGCATCCCAAACCGCGTACTTACCTACTATACAAGTAGGAGAGATACATGTAATTCGGCTACTATATAGTAGGTAAGTACGCGGTTTGGGACGCAGCCCATGGCTTCAAGCAGTCGTCTATGTGCACGTATAGCATGACAAATAATTAACTGCACTTGAAGCGTTCGTAAAATTAATAATGAAACTCTATAAAGTACCATAACGTCGATACGTGAAATTCTGGAGGGAACATCAGACAGCGTGGTGCAGTGACGTAATGACGTGTGCCGTTAATCGATCTATGTTCTATAACATGTAACACAGGGACATGAAAGGAATATTTTAAAAGCAACTCATGTAAACACCTTAATCAGAATATTGTCTTATTCAGAATAAGGTCAGTAATTAGATTACTGTTGTGCATGTAAATGTAGTCAGTGAGGAAAAATGAAACACTCTGTACATACAGTAAGCACACTGCAGGTTGTGATACTCACAATTCTCAGAAGCTCAGAAAAGTACATCATGCTATTAATGCATTGCAGTATCTATACCATGTTGTCATTTTGCCCTGCCCTGTAACTGTGAATAAAACTGAGTGCAGCATCTATTCTAACTCATGATCAGCTGACAGACAAAAGAAGGTGTGAACGGGAAGAGGTGCAACTGCAAAGAATACGGGATGAGAAGCAGGCCTTAAGAGTGCAGCCCATGGCAAGACAGTATATAAGAGAGGGGATGAGAGGAAAGTCACGACTTCTGGGGAGGAGGAGTGCAGTGGTGCAGTCCCCTGCTCATTGGTATGCTGAGCCCTGAACGACTGAGAGGAGAGAAGAGAAGGCAAAGAGGAAAGAAGAGAGGGTGTTATTTGTGAATGAGGGCAGAAGCAACATGCACTGTGAGGGTGGGGATTCTGCGTTTGATTCACACGAATACTGCCATGTCTCTCTTTCCTCTATCCTGACATACTCTCTCATCCTTCCTCTCTCTTTCGTATCCCCAGGGGTGTAGCCTGAAATAGCCTGGCTTAGATGTTTTATAGTTCATACCTCAGTGACTCTCTGAGTGTCCAAGTCTCCTTCACCACCTTCAGCTCGCTGCTGCTCCCCCAGATCACTTACATACACACACACACACACACACACACACACTGTCTGATTAGTGACCGACTGAGTTATGATTTTGTATCGATCATGCACTGATGAGACTTCAAAACCCAGCGGAGGACCTATTTCCTGTTTTAGAGTGTGTCAGCCTCAGGAAACTCGCTCCGGAGCACCTATTGATTAACACACAGCTAACGCGCTGAATGAGATCAACATTAGTTAGGATGATAAATGATACAAAGCCTTGCTGAAGAAAAGTGTACGTGTGTGCGTCTACATGTGTGTGCGTGTGCTTATTGTATGGAAATTAATTTACTAACTAGTATTAGCATTATTGACTCTTTAATCAGCTCACACAAGACCTTTCTGAAGATTGAAGTTCATTAATCTCACACACACACACACTTTATACAAGTTACTAAATGTATGTGTATGTAAGAAGGAGTCTTAAATTATATCAATCTCAGCTAAAGATATTTTCGTATTCTACCTTCGGTGCATAAAAGTATTCCCACCCCCCCTTAATGTTTCCACATTCTGTAATGTTATAACCTGGAACTGAAATGGATTCAACTGGGATTACAGAAATACCCTATAATACTGAAATGGGGAGAAAAATCGAAATATTTATCAAAATTATTTACAAATAATTTTACACAATTACACTATATGGGCAAACGTTTTGCGGACACCTTACCATCACACCTATATCTGGTTGTTGTACATCCCATTCCACATTTAATCCCCATTTAGCTGCTATAATAAGATCTACTCTTCTGGGAAGGCTTTCCACTAGATTTTGAAGCGTGACTGTGGGGATTTGTGTTCATCCAGCCACAACAGCATTTGCAAGCTCAGGTACTGATGTTGGGTGAGGAGGTCTGGGGTGCAGTCGCCATCCAGTTCATCCCAAAGGTGTTCAGTGGGGTTGAGATCAGGGCTCTGTGCAGGACACTTGAGTTCTTCCACTCAACCCTTGGCAAACCATGTCGTCTTAAACCTTGCTTTGTGCACAGAGGCACTGTCATGCTGGAACATGTGTGCATCCCTTAGTTCCAGCAAACCTACTGCATACAGAGATATTCTATGCAATTGTGTGGTTTCAACTTTGTGGCAACAGTTTGGGGGAAAACCACCTGTGGGGGTGTGATCGTCAGGTGTTCACAAACCTTTGGCCATATTAAAAAATCACACAATCTCCATATGAACACACCTGGTGCTGGAAGGCCTTAGAGGTTGTTCAATCATTTTCATACACGTGTTTTTTTTTCTGGACCTGACCCCTTTGCCATTTGCCTTGAGAGTTCAATTTATTTAGTGTGAAAGTGTGAAAGCTATGTAGAAGCTATCTGTGGAGGAGATGGAACACCTTATTTATATATATAACCAGACTTTGCAAGGAGTGGAACAGTGTAAATTCCACACTTTTGTGTTTCAAAAAGTTCGCATCGCAAAAAACATGTCTCCTGCTGGTCTGCATTATATAAGAACGTCTCCGAATTTGCAGCTTTTCCTGCACTATAATATGGTAGCATCCCAAAAGCACTGTTCTCTCCTGCAGTGTTGGTACCAAAGCAAAATACATGCTCAAAGGTGACGTATGGATTTGTGCAATCAATTGACAATTCGGAAGAAATTCTTCTATGTGAAAGGAAACCTGAGATTATACTGTAAGCCCCACACCCAAACAAGCCCAGAATCGGTCCTCAAGTATTCAGGCCAAGAGAGAAAACACCCTTAAAGAACAAACCGCATCATGAAAACTGTCCAAGACAAGTCCAAGACAAAGTTCTGGAAAAGTATCAGGTTTGTTAATTTAAAAATCCAATTTAAAAAAAGAGGACAGAATATGCCTAGGGAAGGCCGTTCACCAAAGGTCAGAGACCAGGTAAAGGGGGATTTGTCAGGGACACAACTAAGAGATCAAGGGTGACAAGTCAAGTCGAGCCCAGTTCAATGGAAATGTGGAAAAGTTCAAGGGGGTGAATACTTACGCACAGCACTGTATTAAACAGAAAGAGTGAAGAAGAATTCAGTCTCACTGGGTGCCAATCCCATCTCTGATATCTGATCTCAAAACTCATTTTTAAATCTTTAAAAATCTCTTACATATCTGTGTCTGTTTTGTCACAGTACCATTTTAGCACCTGCCACAAGGATCAGCGCTCATCAGGACGCGAATTCACACGTGCAGAATGTGTTTCTTTTCAGATTCAGATTGTGAAAGTAATCAGGTTCAAAGGTCTCCGCTGTAATTATTCTTCCATTTAACACACTATTAAACTAATTATCTACTTCTTTCGATTGGACAGAGATTTCTCCTGGGTTGGCCATTATAGGTTCATTGTTAGATTTGGAATGCTGATAGATTATTTGGCTGCATGGATAATGGGTAAACACACACACACTACATGCACACACACACTACACACACACACACATACACACACACACCACATGAACCAAAGAGATGAGATCCTTCAGATATCTCTCAGGCACACTCAATTCAGATGAGCACACAGAGGCATCAACATCATTCATTCACTCACACACTCACACACAGGTTTAAGAGAACCATTTAATGTGTAAGTAACAGGACTAATGCCCTGGGCAATGGAACTGTACTCCTCTGTGTGTGAGCAAGTGTGTGTACGTGCGAAATCCTGCTGCAGTGCCATTCAGCCTGTTATTACAAGAGTGTGACAGGTGTCTTGAACAATCCTTTCATTGATCATGAATGCGCGCACACACACACACACACACACACACACACACACACACACACACACATAAATTTTACACTTAGATTTTACCTCTTTCCAGCAGCACACCTAAGACGTTTGGCATAATGTCTTATGTATAACAGTTGATATTAGTGCTCTCCTGCAAGCATGTTGAATATACTCCATCCCAGATTTGTGGCACTGCTATGATATACGGACTGATAACCGAGCCTTTAATAAGAACACCCTTTTCCTAGTAACTCCTCACACTTATTTGACTTCAATCTACTTAAACTGATATTTAAAGTACAATACAAACTGAGAAACTGAGAGAGCCACTAACAGTGCACATCTGCGAGAAAGCAGTCTTATTAATTACCAAACATGTCCAGATCCTGGATCTGACAAACGGTCATATGTGTGTGATTCACTTCTGAGCAATTAAGACACTGTTAGTGAGACAGAATGGAAGACACAATAAATGGGCTCACTGGTAGCATATCAAAACGCGGGGTTTGTCAGGACCCAGAGGAGGACGATGCAAGTTTTGGAGAAGTAAAGTGAGGAAAGGGAGAAGAGCAGACTGTTTGGCGATGAATCACAGCTCTGTGGGAGGTTACGAAGCTTAGCTGTCACAGGATCACTGAATGAATACGTTTTTAAGGGACAGTATTTCAAAGGAGACAGTGTTTTTTGCTCATTAGACTGTACGGCATGAAAGCCAAGCACAGAAACCGTGTGACTCAAACACTTCTAAAACTTTCTAAATAAGCAACGTTACAGCAAGGATCTTGAGCTTCCTCACTGACGGACCTTTAACCTTTAGAGTTATGGGGAAAAAAAAACCTATCTCTGTAATGCACTGAACTGCTGATGCGTAACTTTATTAGGATAAATCTCAACATTTTTAGATGCCATATTTGGCAGTGTCTTACTCACATTCCAGCAGCGGCTAATAAAATAATTAAGTGTCAACAGTAGCTGAGGTGGCTACAGGTGACCGGAAATAAATCTGCATTAATGCCAACAAGGCCACACTTTCATTTCAACCCACCGCACTCACAACTCCAAAAGAACTGACAGCTCTCATGGGAAAACATGATATAAAATGAATAATGCATGCAGTGAGTGATGCGATGTAGTTTAACACAGATGACGGGCTTCCACTTTTATAGCATTACAGGTAGCGTCAAGTTTAGATGAAAGAGCCTTGCAAATGCGGAAAAGACTGAGTAAATTGGCCAGTGTGTGAATAATGCACTTTTCAGTTCTATTGAAATGATAAAAAATGACAAAAAAAAAAAAAAAGGCGTACGGTGTCATAGAATGTAACTAAAATATTAATTGAAAACATTAAAAATGCAAAATGGACTTGAATAAACCCAACACTGTACAGACTACCACACACTTTGTGTGATGTTGCCACAGTACGTAGGGCTTGCGGATCAATACAAAATAATCGATATTTTATTTTCCATAATGATGATTCTTTTTTAAAAATCAAGCCTAATAAACGAACATCAATGCTGTGTTCATTTTTCATCAAAAAGAATGAGAAAAATGAAATGATGCAGGATGTAATATTAATATGCAGGATACACACGCACACACATGAATAAAAGGGAGAAACAACTTCAGATCAAACGCATCATTGTTTGATACAGAAGTGTGGTGAATGACATTTTCTGCATTAAACCCTTTTCACTTGCTAGATGTTCCACAAGAACTCCAAATAAATTGCTTTGAAATTCCATGGATTTAACACATCAGCATCAGTAAATATCCGTGCTAAATGCAGTACAGTTGGCTAATTATGTTTATATATAATAAATATACAGTATAAGTGCAGTGGTGGCTTGGTGGTTAAGGCTCAGGGTTACTGATTGGAAGGTCAGGGGTTCAAGCCCCAGCACTGCCAAGCTTGACCAAGGCCCTTAACCCTCTCTGCTCCAGGGGAGCTGTATGATGGCTGACCCTATGCTCTGACCCCAGCTTCCCGACACGCCGGGGTATGCGAAGAAAAGAATTTCATTGTGTATATGTGATAAATAAGGAGTCATACTATTATTTAAATGAATAAACATATTTGGTTAATATCTGCTATCCATGTCTGTAAATTCTCACTCTAGCTGTTGTATAGCTTTTATACACAATAAGACTTTTCAAAGTATCAGTATCCAGTGGTATAACTTGATATTAGATCGTGTTACACGAGGGAACCACAATAGCGTTACACGAGGGAACCAGAAATTATGTTGACAAAAAAAACCCCAAAAAACACAGTGATCAAATTTGATTATGTGCAAAATATATCGAGTTTTATTTCTGGTTTCTGTAGCCATGGCTGCAGCTGTCAATGCTTAACATCAGCTCAGAGAGAAAACTCTCTGTGGTCTATGTGGTGGCCCACTGAGAAAGACTAACTGATGTGAACCAGCATCATTCTGTCAATCAGGACAAAAAGACATCTCTACCTGCCTGTCAATTCAGAAAGCCCTGGCTCTTGCACTAGTATTTAGATGCTCTTTCTCAGGCTGTGTGGATTTTGGGGGTGTGGCTTTAGAAGCAACACTTCACGTCCACAAGGAGGGGATGTATACGTGGGGATGAACTTTCAAGCTATGATTCACCAAAATCGCTGACCATACCTTTAATTCACTCAAACAAGACTAAGAAGCTAAAGATGTCTATGAATGCCACAGGCTAAGTAACTATAAAGATTAATTGGTATTAACAAGAAGCTCTGATACTACAGTTAAACACTATTATCCTGTATTGCCCAGAGGTGACATCCATATAGAGATCACGTTCCTGCTCAAACCAAAAGAACATTTGTGGGAATTTGAGCACAGAAGTGCTTATGGCTGGCTAAGACTAAGCAGATCCTACTTTATCTACATAGAGCTGACAAGGCCAGACTTTTATTCCAAGCCACCATACTCTCAATGCCAAAAGAACTGACAGTGCTCATGGGAAAAACAAAACAAAACAAACATGTTTGTGAATGAATAATGCATGCAATGGGTATTAGTGTGTGTTACACTGTGTAGTTGTATACAACATTGTTTTTATTTTTTCCAACAATGTAAGTGGTGCAATTTTTTTTCCTGTAAAAGAGAAATGATCAGCTCCCCAACAAATAATAAAATAGGTTAATATAAGTAATCTCAGTCTCTGAATTTATTTATTTTTTGCCTTGTTTTGAAGACATATGATTTTGAACTGGAGTGGGCAGACCATATGTGCAAATTGAATAATATAAAGCAGCTTGTTAGACACCAAGAGACTCAGAGTACTGAAACCAGTAATTTGCAGGAAAAAACAACAACCCTGCCATACTTAAGAAACATTTCATGAACAAATATATAAATGTAACTTTACAGCATCTCCATATTTTAAAACTCAAACGCTCATTTATTGCATACATTATTTATTTTATATCGTAATTTTAATAAAAAAGGGTGCCGATAATTATGGAGTCGACTGTAGAATTGATGGTAAACATAACTGGTAAACCAAATAATCCATTAAGATACTGAAACTGAAACCATTAAAGTGAAACAATATTAATGCTCTTTTTCAGAATTAATGCTCTTCGGTGAGGAACGGTGTGCATTTGTTAATACTTTGGAACAAGTGTGTGTTTGTGTGTAGAAAAGACAGGTGTCAGTACATGTGTGCATGTGGTGTAATGTTTATGTGCTCTATAAAAGTTGCCCTTCATCCGTTTTGGAAGCAAACAGAGAGCTGCCCTCTCCCCCACCGTTGTGTTAATGAACCATCACAGGCAGGAAGATATTCACACACACACACACACACACACACACACACACACACTTTCCCTATCTCTCTCAGTTGTACTAATGTCTATATTCAATGGCTCTATCCTATAATCTCTCAGCCGTTATGTTCTCCTCTATGTCCCTTGTGTTAAGGACTTCATTCATGTCTATCTCTCTCCCCAAGTGTTCATGCATTTCAGTTTTATTCTCTGACCAATCCAGGCCAGCATTTCGTCAGCACAGATGATGTTTTGTTTTTCTGATTTTCCACATTGGTGGCCTCTATTAAAGGACCATGATCAGAGCCAAGCCCGGGGTTTTCATGCTAATCACAGCAGGGTTTTTCACCCGTGCATGTTTGCCATATGTATACACACTAGGGAGTGTGTACTTGGAAATGCTGAATTTGTTTCAAATGGAACACCCCCTTTCATGGTCAAGTGCCACATTGCAATTGGCCAAGAGTCTATTAAGATTAGTATGGGCTCAAGGGTACGGAAGACTGATAACCCCATCACTGACCTAGCTTATCAATTATAGCATTAAACAACCTGATCATTTACAGTTGGGGCCAAAAGTTTACATACACCACCTTCCACAAGCTTGTCACAAAGCTTTGCTGAATTCTTTTGCTCATTCCTCCTGACAGAATTGGTGTAACTCAGTCAGGTTTGTAGGCCATCGATTCTCAGACATGTTTTTTTAGTTCAATCCACAAATCTTCTATGGGATTCCGGTCAGGGTTTGAGATCTTCACTCCACTTTAATAGGAACACTGGTACCTCTACCTATTCATGTAATTATCCAATCACTTAAATAATCTTAAATATGAAATAATCTCCTCATTTGTAAGTCGTTCTGGATAAAAGTTTCTGCTAAATGAATAAATGTAAATAAATAAATACATGTATAACTTGCCAAACTGCATAAATGAGGAGATGAGACTTTAGAACTGCACTCTAAATATGTGCAGATGCTAACCTAACTATGTCTAAAGGCGGAGGCACACGTTCTTAATGACAGAATATCCATGGTGGGTTTTTTATGGTCTATTCTTCTGCTTCACATTTTTGAGAACGCCATACAGTAGCACTATCAGGGTGCCGTGTGTACTGCAGAGGTCTGGAGCTGCTGTGATAGATGGCAGCTCATGACCACTCTGTTGCTCCATGGTCATGGTAGAACTATATGCAGTCTATCAGCTGCTACTGCCAGTCTGTCTTAATGAACTGTCCATCTCTGGCCTCCAACGGCATCCAAAATCCATCCTTACATGGTCCAACAGCCTCCTCACCCCATCCCCACTCATTCTAGCACCATCCTCACCTCATCCCCATACAATCTAACATCATCCCCAACCCATCCCTTTTCACTCCAACACCCTCCCCACCCCATCCCCCGCTCACTCCAACACCCTCCCCACCCCATCCTCCGCTCATTCCAACACCCTCCCCATCCCATCCCTGCTCACTCCAACACCCTCCCCACCCCATCCCCCGCTCACTCCGACACCCTCCCCATCCCACCCCTGTTCACTACAACACCCTCCCCACCCCATCCCTGTTCACTACAACACCCTCCCCACCCCATCCCCGCTCACTCCAACACCCTCCCCACCCCATCTCCGCTCACTACAACACCCTCCCCATCCCCACCCCCGTTCACTACAACACCCTCCCCATCCCCACCCCCGTTCACTACAACACCCTCCCCATCCCACCCCTGTTCACTACAACACCCTCCCCAACCCATCCCCGCTCACTACAACACCCTCCCCACCCCATCCCCGCTCACTACAACACCCTCCCCACCCCATCCCCGCTCACTACAACACCCTCCCCACCCCATCCCCGCTCACTACAACACCCTCCCCATCCCACCCCTGTTCACTACAACACCCTCCCCACCCCACCTCCGCTCACTACAACACCCTCCCCACCCCATCCCCGCTCACTACAACACCCTCCCCACCCCATCCCCGCTCACTACAACACCCTCCCCATCCCACCCCTGTTCACTACAACACCCTCCCCACCCCACCTCCGCTCACTACAACACCCTCCCCACCCCATCCCCGCTCACTACAACACCCTCCCCACCCCATCCCCGCTCACTACAACACCCTCCCCACCCCATCCCCGCTCACTACAACACCCTCCCCATCCCACCCCTGTTCACTACAACACCCTCCCCACCCCACCTCCGCTCACTACAACACCCTCCCAACCCCATCCTCGCTCACTCCAACACCCTCCCCATCCCCACCCCTGTTCACTACAACACCCTCCCCATCCCCACCACTGTTCACTACAACACCCTCCCCATCCCACCCCTGTTCACTACAACACCCTCCCCACCCCATCTCCACTCACTACAACACCCACCTCACCCATCCCTACTCCCTCCAACACCCTCCCCAACCTATCCCTGCTCATTCCAACACCCTCCCCACCCCATCTGCGCTCACTCCAACACCCACCCCATCCCTGCTCATTACAACACCCTCCCCACCCCATCTGCGCTCACTCTAACACCCACCCCACCCCATCCCAACCCCATACCCACTTTCTCCAACACCCACCCCATACCTGCTCACTCCAGCACCATTCCCACCTCATCCCCTTACACAATCCAACACCACCCCCACCCCATCCCTGCCTAATCCAAAATTACTCCAAAGTTCACAAACAGAGAAAAAAGAGCTGCTACTGGAAGCAGATTCTTTTATGTTTCTGTGTTCTGTCCCATTCAAGTGGCTTTTCCCATGGCCAAATTTTATTTGCGTTCCATCTGACCAATGCGTTATAGTACCATCTGATACTACTACAGAAAAGCAAACTGGTTTCATTAGAGTGCTAAAAGAGCTAATGGTTTCAAATGCTTCAGCGGCGAACAGAGTCTATTAACATACAGCCATGGAAACTGCTCTGCTTCTCTTCTTTCCTTGCTCTCTCTAGCTCCCCGAGAAAGATAAAAGAAAGTAGGAAAGATGACAAGCCATCGAGTCTTTTTGCTCTGACAGCATGTAGACAGGTGCAGTAGACCTGCAACCATGCACTCAACCACCTGAACGAGGCATTCTTTTCCATGGTTGATGGGCACCGGGAGGCTTGTGACTCGGTCTTATGTGTTAGGGTGAACAATGTGCAGTTAAGTTGGGAGAAATGGAGACAATGTGGAACATTGCCATGGAGAATAAAAAGATAAAACAGCAGAGAATAAAATTGTTACATCCAGTGCCTGCAGTGGGGTTTCAGTTGGTGCCTACTCAGTTAGTTAATGATGAATAGTGAATAATGAGCTAATTAATTACTTCCTGTTTGAAATACAGAAAAACAGCTCTAGGAACATACAACAAAACTCGAACGTCTGAGTCCACTGCCAAACCGGTTTTATTCAATTGCAGTTTCTTATACATGATATACATATAGTTTTATAATATACATTAAACATATTAATATACATATGAATAAGGTATGTGTGATCTGGAATTCATCTTTATTGTATATAAAGAGATTTTTAAAACAGCAAAAAAACAATAATTGCCACTTAATGAAAACAACAACAACAACAAAAAGCCTTGAATGTCACATGTACTCACATAATCTCACATACGTAGTTGTTTAACTGGGTTGAGATCTGTTGAGTGTGAAGGCCATAGCACATATTTACATCATTTTCATACTCATCAAATTGTTCGGTGAGCCCTTGTGCCTTGTGGGTGGGGGCGGAGTCATCCTCAACAAGACCACACCCATCAGGATCAAAAGGCTTCATCAGAAGATAAAGGTGATGAGTCAGAAGAACTTTGCATTGATTTGCAAAATGAACAAACGCCCCACATCATAACAGAGCCACTGGTTTTCATTTAATTTGTCATCCATATGTGTATCTATTTATAACTAATAAAACTGAGTATTATCAGTGGTAGTAAACTCTAAGACAATGTTACCCTATACAGATGTACAGTACCACCCTGCTATACCATTATTTACCTTAAAGCATATTATTCAATAACTACTGTGAACTATTCAGTAACTATTGTAAAACTAGTATGAAAGGTAGTCTGGACAAGAGTCTGGACCTGCTGATCGTTCCTGTGAGTTTAAGTGTCTTTCCAGTCAGAATAAGGCTGTCGCAGAATTAAACCTCATCTGGCCCACACCCACAGCCTTTTCCAGTCCATCCATGACACTCGGCTTATCAGCACATCAATCAGAGACAGCTAATCGATCGGCTTTTGTGCGTGCCTGTAGTCTGTCCTTGGGAACAGTTAGAGGCTCAGTAAGCTTGGACACTTTGAGCCTAAGACAGGACCAAAGTCTACAACATGCTAGATGTCAAAACTCAAAGAAATCTCAAAGAGTATGTCAGTGAGGCTAAAAAGGATCACACACACACACACACACACACACACACAAAGCTAAAGTTGAACTCCTTGCAAGGAAGGAAATCGACAGTAATAAATCACTATGTGTCTTAAATTTGTTTTTGACCCACAGTCAGAAACTATTCTGGTGGAAGAAAAAAGAGAAATAGAAACGGGGAGAAGAAGAGAGAGTGAGTAAGAGTGAGAGAGAAAGAGATGATGTAAGACATGCATAGTGTCTTGGGCAGGATGTGTCTGGGAGCACAGGGCCATTGGTGTGAAAATATGGGACAGATGAATGTGTGTGTGTGTGTGTGTGTGTGTGAGAGAGAGAGAGAGAGAGAGAGAGAGAGAGAGACAGGTGGTGTGGATGGCAGGGGGCAGTGGGTTGAGAACAGGTAAGGTTATACAGGGGTACAGGTGCTGCACTATTACAAGGAAGTTACGCTGCAGTCGGATCCACATTAACCTTGTGATTAAAGACCCAGCACAAACACACATACAGTATATACATACTAATGCACACGTGGCTACACATGCTTGTATGGTATAGATGCTAAGACTACATGACCTATCAGAGTGCCGTCACTATCGATGGTAACATAGAAACAATGATAACTGATCCTAATAACAAGTGATCTTAATCAGCCATCTGTTAATCAGTACGAAACATCGCTGTGTGCCTGCTCAGTCTATCCCCCATCAAGCTAATAGTAAGCCAATTAATCAAACAGACAAACACACAAACACTTACTCATGTGCGCAGATCTAATCAGTGGTATAAAACAACTCCCTTTCTTCTTTAACAGTGCATTATTAATCATGCAGTAGGGCAGGAGAAAAGAAACCTAGGATAATCAAATGTTTTTTTAAAAAAGAGGGGACCAGAAGGATAGACAAGGAGAACGCGAGAGGAAGAGAATAAAACAGCAAAGAGAATCGAGTATTGAGAGAAGTGGGGAGTGAAAGGATACTCGCACTTAATCAAATAGGGTTTTGAACACACAAATACTCAACGCAGCACTGCTGAACTTGATGGTAGCAATCATGTTGGAAATAGCACTGTGAAGGAATGACTGGGTGGAAAAGATCATGCTAATTTGCACAGCCTTTCACAAAATATATATATTTTTTTGCCAATTTTTGCTTCCCTAGTTCTGTACAGGAGCTCTAAGGCGCCGTGCCAGGTGACATGTATACAACTACAGTATACGTGATGATACCAAATTGAACTACAGGTTGTCTGAGGTGGCTGGCTTTAGTCAAGTACACTGTGTCATAAATCATCACACATCACAAGTCTGACATTACTGAAGAATGGGATGTGGGTTGAGTCATGCATCTATGGTGTGTGGGCACTTATTTATGGTGGAGATTTTGTGTGACTCAGATTTGTCTAGCCACATAGTCCCAGTGCAAAAATAAGGGTACCAATAATGTCCAGGCTGAGTGCCAGTATTTGGGGTAAGTACAAAATTATATCAATTCGTTTTTTTGCCAAATCATTCCTTTAATGTGTGTGTGTGTGTGTGTGTGTGTGTGTGTGTGTGTGTTTTTCAGGCTTTTTCTCCCTCCAAAGGTAATTGTCCTTCTTTTTCAGAACGTAAATCTGTAGTCACAACCCTGCTGTCTGAGTGAGCCAGCTAGCTAAGTATATTTTACTGCATCTTGTCTCGGCCATACATATAACCAGCAGTGTGTTTCAGCCCCGTACCTCATGTTCCGCCCTAGTGTCCTTATGGATATAACTGCGGGCGAATCACTACCTCGGGCGCCTGGGACAAGCAGATTTTTGTGTCCGGGCTATTAGTTTTTAATTTGCAGCGTCCCAGTAGACAAATTCAACAACCAGATAAAAAAAAGTACAGGAAAAAAACCACTCCTTACTGTCTTTCGTAAAGCAAAAGTTTTGTTTTAGAAAGTGGCTATGTTTAAACTTAACGTGCTTCACACTCCTGCAATAGACACGTCCACTGAGGTCCAATCTGACTAACTGATGATTGCTAACGTGATTTATTTTTTTTACTGGGTGGTGTAATTACTGTGCATGGATGACTTTTTAGCAGGTGACAAATTTTGACAAAATAAAGCTCAGTGTAAAGCTGTCATAGAGTATAACTTTCCGGTTAGCACAACATGCAGTCACCTTGCATTTTAAGAGGAAGTAAAGGCATTAGCTAGACTCACATGATGACAAAACACAGCTGAAAGTTTGGTCCACAACTTTTTGTTGAGGGTGACAATGCAATGTGCGACAAAATCATACTCGTTCATTTCCCTTAGTCGGTATTAATTAATTAACTTAATTAGCTAACTAGCTTGTCATACTGTACACTATTACATTACATTAACTACTATATTTTAATGAGTCTTTATTGGTCACATATTGGTTAGAGCACAGTGAAATTAATTTTCTTTGCATATCCCAGCATGTTCGGGGTCAGAGCGCAGAGTCAGCCATAATACAGCACCCCTGGAGCAAAGAGGGTTAAGGGCCTTGCTCAATGGCCCAACAATGGCCCAGAACCCCTGACCTTCTGATCAATAACCCAGAGCCTTAACCGTCAACCCACCACCGCCCCTATACACTGCCTATGACGTTTCCAAGACTGGACTTACCAAAAGGCCACAGCATCCGCATATAAACACTAGTCAACACAAAAGTACAGTTATGCTATGAAAGGGCTGGTGAGACAACATCTGATAATACTACCAGCAGATACAACATCTCCTTTACAGTGGATACACTTCCTGAACACAGTGCACATTCAATCAGTCTAAATCAAAACTAGAGCAAGCTAATTTACATTATCCACGCACATCTTCTTGATATGCCTCTATCTTTACAACACATGTAATAAGCCGCAGTATCTCCTAGCCCGATATGTGTACAAATGAACCAGAGATAATGTACAGTCTTTCAACGCAGACTCTATTACAGCAAGCAGACTCGTCTTCGGTTGAATAGGTTATTTGGCTCCAGGGAAAATTGAAGTTGCAAGTGCTCCCTCAGAGACAACTATATCCCTCCCTAAGTGCCTATTTGGGTCACAAAGTCCAAATCCTGGCCCAATCTCACCAAAGAGAGATTTTTGCATCACTCCAAATGCCACATCATTTGGCAAGAGCATATATGAAAGTGAACCAGAGGCACCTGTTGCTAAGATACAGGAACATGCGTGCTTATTTCCTGAATACAATGACAGCTGCATTCGACATCATGGGTAGAAATTCTGACAATGCAGAAAGTTTGATTTTAGAAAGGAACTCCAAACTATGCATGCGCAAGCATTATAGACTTTCTATATTTATTATACTGAGGAGATATTACACGTTCAGATTCATATACTGCTGTACAGAATTGTTATTGAGTATCCATACACTTCAAAATGCTGTGCTCCGAATGCTTCATATAAAACAGACAATACGACACTGATATAGTCAACAGAAAAGAAGACACGTATGCCTAACAACACAACTATTACTTGGATCTCTGAGCAGATCTGCGAGTAAGTCATGCTTTGAATGCTCAGTGAGTACGGTACTGGGCTATAGCAGTTCCTCAGAGCCGTTCCCATTCTCTCACCCGTTTATGGAACCAAAAGAGCCGATTCTCCTTCATGTGTACTTATTCATCTTCCAGACAGCCATGGAAATGGAACGGCCGCAAATAACAGCCGGATTAGACGTTCACAAACATGATTAATGACTCTGAGACATTCAATGTGTGCAGAATATTAACAATCATGTATGCAACAAGAGACTCTCGACAACAGTGTAAAACCCCAGTATACTGATAGTGATCAATGTCAAGTGAATTGCCTTCACTGAAAAGAGAAGAGCTGGAGTTTGGAGAGTACATGGTTTGTCTTGTTGACCTCAGATAACCTGGACGTCTCAAACTTTCAATAGACTATTCAAGTTTAGTCAGAAACTCCAAGGTGTGAAATGCGGGTTTAAAAAACTATGAGGTATGTGATATTAAAAGAGCAACAATCTAGAAAACACTTTAAGGTCTACTCCTAATGTCCTTTATATCTATTTCTTTCTAAACCTACAGCATGACCACTTTAGAGACATGGTAAAGGGGTATGATTACTTTCATCATCATTGTCCTCAGACTGGCTTTCTAAATATGCCATCAACCGAAAAAAAAGAAGAAGAAAAAAGAAACTGGCATTAAGAATGTGGGAAATGCAACACGGTTACTGAAAAATGTTCTCTTTTATTCTTTTCTCTACCTTAAATAAGCAGCAAGATATACAGTGTGTCTGACATGCATTCACACACACTGATTTGCCATAAAATTAAAATCAGCTTCCTAATATCGTGTAGGTCCCGCATGTGCCACTAAAACAGCTCTGACCCGTCAAGGCATGGACTCCACAAGACCTCTGAATGTGTGCTGAGGTATCTAGCACCAAGATGTCAGCAGCAGATCCTGCAAGCAAGCAAGTCCTGTAAGTTGCGAGATGAATCGGACTTGTTTGTCCAGCACATCCCACAGATGCTCTGGGGAATTTGGAGTCAACACCTTCAACTCTTTGTCATGTTCCTCAAACCATTCCTGAATAATTTTTTGCAGTGTGGCATGGCGCATTATCCTCCTGCAAGAGGCCATTGCCATTAGGGAATACCCTTGTCATGAAGGGGTGTACTTGGTCTGCAACAATGTTTAGGTAGGTCAAAGTAGCCACATGAATGCTAGGATTCAAGGTTTCCCAGCAGAACATTGCCCATCATACTTCCTTCGTCAGCTAGCCTTCTTCCCATAGTGCATCCTGGTGCTATCTCTTCCCCAGGTAAGCAATGCACATGCACCCGGCCATCCACATGATGAAAACATGATTCGTCAGACCAGGTCACCTTCTTCCATTGCTCCATGCTCCAGTTCTAATGCTCACGTGCCCATTTAGGAGCTTTCGGTGGTGGACAGGGGTCAGCAGGGGCACTCTGAGGGGTCTGCGTCTGCACAGCCCCATACACAGCAAGCCGCGATGCACTGTGTGTTCTGACACCTTTCTATCATAGCTAGCATTAACTTTTTTCAGTAATTTGTGCTACAGTTGCTCTTCTGTGGGATGGGACCAGACAGGCTTTGCTCCCCAAGCATATCAAAGAGTCTGTGGTGCCCATGACCCTGTCACCAGTTAACCAGTTGTCCTTCCTTGCATCACTTTTGGTAGGTACTAACCACTGCATACCAGGAACACCACACAAGATCTGCCATTTTGGAGATGCTCAGACCCAGTCATCTAGCCATTACAATTTGTCCCTTGGTGCTTCACCTGGTTTTAATATTATGGCTGATCAGAGTATATAAATAGCTCATCAATCAGATCCTCTAGTGTAGCATCTAGTGGCCTCCCTTTCTTCAGAAACAACTACTGACCTGCATGGCCTGTGAATACAGCTACAGGGAGTCAGGAAGTCTGGAGTGTCCTAGAAGTGCCAGTGTAGACGAGTGCAAAACTGTAAAGACAGACATAAGAGAGTCTAGGGTTTCCAGGACAGTCAAGAGTAGTGCTGTGACTTTATGTTGCCTTTCAACCAATTTGTTAGAGCAGGCAAAACAGTAATTTGTCAGAGTCACGTTGGATGCAGAGCTTATCCCAGGAACACTGAGCACGAGGTGGGAATACACATTGGATGGGACACCACATACACACAAACACACTTCACAGCAAGGGGCAATTCAGAGGAGCCAATCCGCCCACTGAAACAGAAACCAGAGAACTGGGAGGAATAAGTCTCATTATTTCTTAAAATGAAAAAAATATTAGATAAATCTATCTATATCCAGGATGTTTGCAGTGAGGACAGTCTAGTAGAATCCAGGAAGGTCCACAATCCAGAAGTCTAGAAAAGTCCAGAACAATCCAGATCAGCCCAAGCTGGAGCTTCAGCAGCAAAACCGGCTAAAACAGCATTTACATGCTCTACATTTCTCCATGCATTAAAAAGGAATCTGTAAAAGGTTTAATATTCTGGGAAAATGGGAGTTGGGGATAAATGAACAGATCCAAAATAGGAAATTGAGGAAACACTCATGATTACCAAGCAGGGTTTCTTCATGTGCATTTTCCCCAGTGTCAACACCAGACAATGAGAGAGGGAGAACGTGAGAGAAGGGGCGATGAGCAATTCTGTTAGAGAAAGGAAAAGTGTGAGAACGTGTGGGAGATTTCACAGCATGATAGTGTTGGACAACATAAACTGACATGCTAAGCAATCAAAACAAACCTAGTTTGAATCCAAGGAACATATCCTCACCATGACCTCAGACCCTTCTGCCTAAACGACGTGAGCTTCAGTTACGCAGCTATTACAGGACGTGAAGCAATTTTCATTATCTCGTTCTGATCTGTAGGCCCCGAAAATAAGTTGGGGGCGATTAGATTTCACTCCTCATTAATTATTTTTTCAGCCAGCGTGAAAAAAAAAGTGCTTTATAGAATTAGTAACTGCAAACAATGAGACAAGAGGTGAAACCCATTCTGTTCCCAGATCAGTTCCAGATCCTGTTATAGCAGCTTGAGCTCTGAATCTCAGGTGTTCAGTAAAGGTGTGTAATCAGACTGGGGTGCATGTCATTCTACAGCCTTTTAGATGAATTTGCCTGTGCTGCTCTGAAAATGGGGCAGTCACGATGGTTCTCACTATCAGTAACTTCTGCATTAATGAATGCAGATTAGAGGAGGGGTATTATAAATGGATCAGGAGAGTGATGGTGGTGAGATCACGGCCGCTGGGGCTCGGAGCATTCATGAAGCTGGAGAACAATGGCACGGAGCTTTGTTCTATAGTCATGCATGTACAGAAATGGATGGAACAATGTAAAATGTTTTTTTCCCCCCATAAAACATGATCATAGTGAGAAGATCATGATTTGAAATGAACAGTAAGGATGATGGTTTGAGAAAAAAATTGAATTGAAAAAAAATTAATTACTGCTTTGCATGAGGACATCTCTCAAGGCTTTTTTTTTTTTTTTGCAAGTTAGTGTTCAGTAGCTAGTGTTAGCTCACAAGAATGCTTGAACTATTTATCAAGTGCAGACATTGTCCGATCAAAGTGCGTACTACTAAAATGCAGTTATGTGAAAAAATAAGTACACCCCATGGAAATTGTTGGCTTTTTTGACATATTTGGACAAGCAAACATTTGATCTTTGAAACAGTGCCTATTAATGAAGTTGATATATTGAACAAAACCACAAGGAAAATGAGCTTTTTCTATAGAAATATCAATAGATGTGATATTCTTCTGTGGAAAAATTAAGTACATCCTTAGCCTCAGAAGTTAGTATTTCCCCCTTTAGCCATTGTTTGGTGGATTTGCTATTGTGCTTAGGATCATTATCCTGCTGAAAGATCCACTATTGGTTCAACTTCAACTTTTGGACAGATGCCCTCACATTATCTTCAAACACTCTTTGATATGATGCAGAATTCATAGCTGAATTAATGAATGCAAGCTGTCCAGTCCCTGAGGCAGCGAAGCAACCCCAAACCATAACAATTCCACCACCGTGCTTCACAGTTGGTATGAGGTGCTTCTTCTGGAAAGCTGTCTTTGGTTTGCAGCAAACATTTCTGCTGTTACTGTGGCCAAACAACTCTATCTTTGATTCGTCTGTCCAGAGCACATTATTCCAAAAGGCCTGGTCTTTGCCTATATGCTCATTGGCAAACTGTAGTCTTTCAAAGGCTTTTTCCTGGCACGCCTCCCATGCAGGTCAAATTTGTGCAATCTTTTTCTGATTGTAGAAGCAGGCACTTTGACACCAACCATTGCAAGACTTGCTAGCAGATCCTGTGATGAAATTTTGGGGTTCTTGGAGACTTATTTTTGGATCAGACAGGCTGCTCTTGGGCTGAATTTGCTGGGACGGCCAGTCCTGGACAAATTGGCAGTAGTTTGAAATCTGCATCATTTGTAGATGATTTGTAGATGTATTTCAAATAATTTGGTGATCTTTTTAAATCCCTTGCCAGACTCATAGGCATCCACAACCTTTTTTTCTGAAGGCCTTATAGAGCACTTTAGATCTTGGCATGAAGACACACCTACACACCTCAATAACAAAGAAACACCAGACACTAGATATGAGAGGGGTATAAATAAGACAGGTTCCACCTGCACTCCCTAAGCATGTTCTAATCACTGGCACCCAATCCTGAACATATAGGGGTGTACTTACTTTTTCCATGTAACTGATCTTTTTTTAAAATTATGATTATGATTTAAATTATGAAAATGACTACAAAATGTCAGTTTTATGTGTCATGTGATAGAGTGTATCAACTTTATTAATAGGCACTGTTTCAAAGAGGAACAAGTGTTTGCTTGTCCAAATACAGTATGTCAAAAACGCCAACATTTCCCATGGGGTGTACATGAAAAACTTGTCTGTAATTTTAATGATTAATAAAAATAAGTTGCTGCCAAACTGAAAGTCCCCATGAAATCAAAATTGAAGTTTTGTTTGTTTTAGTACGAATATATTCCCATATAGAAGATTCAACATTTACAGTCTCTCTCCACCGATCATTCTGCACTTCATCATTCTGCACTTCAGCTTCTCATCAGATTTCCTGTCCAATCATATGCTCTCTAGAATCTGAAGTTGCCGTTAATGAGCGAAAGAAATCATATTAGCGAGCATGGCTCGTTAACGTGTGTTTGGCTGTTCGATTGCGTGCGTTTTATTCAGTTTTCCAACTGTAAGTTGGTTAAGAAGTAAATGGCTTAAATTCATTCACTTCGAAGAAGGAGGTATTTCTGCCAGCGCACGGCTCTGTGACAGCCATTTTTCTGATGATTCCTTCACCAATTTTGGGATGTTTGCCACAGGGCACTAACTGTCAAGTACAGCTTAGCCCAGGTTGAGAGGAAAGCTAAAAACCACTGGCTACTTTTTTTCAAAGGGGGAGGAGCCACTCCACATGTCCCACCCTGGCTTCTTGTTTCAGATGAAAATTACGTCAACACATCAAATAACGTTGTGCTTTTCAAGACTCTTCATAGGGACTTGAAGAAACTAAATTAGGTACAGATCTGACTTTTACACTATGTTTTCTCGCATTTTCTTGCAACTCTTTTTACTCTAAAGAGATTGAAAAAAAACACAATTTTCACATTAAATCCAGTTTAACTGTACTATGTGCTGAATGCTGTTGGGGAAACGTTTGAAAACTATGATTGTGGGTTTTTTGTTGTTGTTGGTTTTTTTTTTTTTTAAGCATATGGCCCTGTTACGTCAGAATGTTGTGACATATTTCTGGCATATGGATTTGCTGGCAAATTTTTTAACAAAAGGAAATCATAGCATCACATCCACCGGCAGCACAGTGGCTGTCCTGGCACTCGCCGGGTTCACTGGCACCTGCTGCCCAGTACTAAAGCACAGGCATGGGGTGAGTGTGACCTCTGCTGTTCTCATATGGAGGATCTGTGCACAGTATAAATATAGGTGCTTGTGTGTGTGTGTGTGTGTGTGTGTGTGTGTGTGTGTGCGGTTAAGTGCAATTAAGGCTAACATGTTTTACATGAAACAAAATTAAACTGTACAGAACAACAGAAATAAAGATCTAAATGAAGTGCAGGAGAAGACAGACAGTAAGAGAAGAAAGGTGGGGAGATTAGCATGTGTGTGTGTGTGTGTGTGTGTGTGTGTGTGTGTGATTATGAGTGATGATTCTTGTGCAGTAGGATGAATGCAATGTTCTTTACCTTCCAACCACCTGAGTGGTTTACTGTAATGAAGCATGTATGGACATAAGAGCAGAGTAACACATAATACATAGGCCAAGGACATGAGCAATGGTACACACACACACACACACACACACACACACACACACACACACACAAACGTACACACACGCACACAAACATATGAACAAGGTAGAAAGACAGAGCAAGAACCCTTCAGGGTATCTAGCTGAGTTCATTCAAAATTGTTAGTTTCACTCTCTTTCACTCATACACACTCACACACACACACACACACACACACACACACACACACACACTGTACTACAGCGTGTATTCCATTCATTTCTCTGTTCATGATGTCATTTCGATCATTGTTGCACAAGAAAGATATCTCAGACCTTAGAAAAGAATGAACAGTCAGTACTAAATGTAAACACCTCCACTAACCCTCTACGGCTGGACATGTGACTTTACTAGCTACCAGATTAACAGCATACACGGACCACTGTTACAGCACAGTGTATCATATTATACACACATACACACACACACACACACACACACACACACACACACATGCTGCATATCAACTAAGGTATGCACTCTGCATTAGTAAAGTCTACAGAGTAAGTGAGGCGAACAGTCTGGTGTTAGCTAACTGAACCAACAACGTTTATGTATTTTTCATATTAACGTGTAGCTCAGTAACACCTCTCAGACAGGGGCAGAATTAGCACCAAAGATGATTATATGCTACAAGCTCCACCCCCTTTCTTTCCATAGTGCATGATGGGACGGGTTAGGGTCGAATATGAATGATAAAATGAGAGTTATCAGTAAAACATGCAACTTTTTACCTGTTACTATACTTTCTTTTTTCTTTTTTCATAAAACATGTAGTCGGTCAGTGATGTAGACTAACCCCTGATACCCAGAGTAACGTCAGAAAGCATGTTGTGACAAAACTGATCACAGTGTTGACAACACATCATCATATTTCAGTCTCGATACACAGTTTACCTGCTAACACTCCACATCCACATTTCATCCTGTTGCTTAACAAATACATCGACGCAATAGAAAGGACTGACTTGCTCAGAGGCGTGACAGGGAGGCGGTACTAACCTTTGACCCTTTCTCCACGGTTCAGCTGGATCTCTCCCTCTCCCTGGGGTGTGTAGGGCTTCACCACGATGAAGGTGCGCCCGGGCACGGCGCTGTAGAGTTTCCGTTTGGGCCCGCGGGCACCGGCGAGGGTGTGCGAGGGCCCGGCGGGCGGAGGGCTGACATCCCGCTGCACCGTCCCAGGGCTGTAAACAAAAACATAGGTTACCGTGGTGATGCCAGGCAGCTGGTAGCCAAATGCGGTGGTCACTGACATGGTCCCGTAAAGTACGAGCGGGCGTGTGTGGCTACACACACACATAAACAGGTGCGTGCGTGCGCACACACACGCTCGGTGTGTGCAGGTCCTCTTCTCAATAGTCCTGGACCGGCCAGGCCGTCATGCAAAAGCAGCTCGCTGATCTCCCGCTCTTTTCCTCCTCCTCCTCCTCCTCCTCCTCCTCTTCCTCTCCTCTCCTCCCTCTCCCTCACACCCGTTAGCGGCTGCCTGTCGTGCGGCGTGCCGAGAGCTCGGGCGAGCTGGGCATGTCCGCTCCCCACGGCTCTCGCTTGCACGCACGCACACACACACGGGCTCGTGCTGACGCGGCTGCGCTCTCTCGCCGTGCCTGGGCTCACACACTCCCGTACACACACTCCCTCTCTGCACATTCTAACCCGCACGCCAAGCGTCAGCGATGACAACGCGCCGGTGCCGGGGGGTCTGGATTGATTAGCGTGGGGAGTGTGATGTACCCCCCACCCTAAACTGCCAGCCACGCAAACACTAACTCACACACACACACACACACAAACACACACACACACACACACACACACACACAGCTCCTACTGCCGTAATCAACACACGCCCCTCCTCTCTCTCTCTTTCCCTCTCCTCAGACTTCCTGCCCTCCCCTCTCCTGCAATTTCTCTCCATCTCTCTCTCTCCTTCCTTCCACAGCTTGCTAGCTGCTTACCCTCTCTCTCTTCATCCGTCCCTGGTTCTTGTCGAGAGACAGGTTCTGAATGTTAATGCAGCTGCAGGCTGAGTAGCCGCTGCTCTACGTCTGTCTCATTCATCTCAGAGCCTTCCCACTTGCCCATTCATCATGCACACACTCTCACACACACACACATCTCTCTTCCTCCGCTTACAGTAACACTGACAGAATAACCTGTACATCATCCCTAAACGTTTGCTTATCAACGCAACAACAGTTTGCTTCTTTACCCCCTGATTTCCTAACACAATGTCCAGCTGTGATTCTTTCATTCTCCCTCTTGCCCTTTCTCCGGCACTCTCTCTGTCATCTACCAGCATCAAGCTCGTTAACTTTCACCAAGCTCTTATTTGAGTCATTTATGTTCTTTTTTCCTCTATCAGGCTTCCTGTACAAAAAAAAAAAAAAACCGTGATTCATTTACTGTTTTCCTTCACCAGCAAAATCCATCAACACACTCAGACTTCATGTCCCACCTCCCTCCCTCTCTCTCTCTCTCTCTCTCTCCCAGTCTGGATGCTGAACACGGTGACGGCTTTCCAATTACTGCAGGGATGCATGGAGCGGACGGACTGCAGCTTGCAAATGTACAGCAACCAGCGAGAGACGGAGAGAGAGCGAGAGAGAGAGAGAGAGAGAGAAGAAAGAGTGGAGGCAAGAGAATGAGAGGAAACTCATAAAACATAAGAGGATGAGTAAGGAGAGAGAAGAGATATGAGACAGGGCAGAGAACAGAAAGATGGGCTTTTAAGAGATAATGATAGAGAAGGGAATGAAGGCACTGGAAGAGGAGAGAGAGAGAGAGAGAGAGAGAGAGAGAAGGCTGACACAGAGTGAGGGCTCCTGTTGTCACGGTTCACTCTGATTCCATATCGATCAGTGTGAAGTGCCAGTCCATAATAAACAGCATTGAAAATCAACACCCGGCTCTGCAGTAACATCCCATTTCACACACATCAGTCCACATGCACATAGATGTCTGGCTGTGACCTTTTTTTTTTTTTTTTTTGAACTCAGGCCCAGTGCTGAATGCTTCGTTTAATTATACTAAACTAAATATAATCTTACTTAGTTTAATATGCTTCATAATACACGATCCTAAGGGCACTTTCTCATCTATTCATTTCAGAGAGAGCTTACTCCAAATGAGAGAGAAATCGATACTTTCTTTGTGTGCTCTGAAAATTTTTTGGAAAAGGCTCTTATTCACTTCCTGTATTTGTGTCGAGGTTGAATTGAATTGTGAACCGAACCGCATTAAAGTTTGCTTAGTACTAGAAAGTGGTGCTGAAGTCGTTTTTTTTTTTTTTTTTTTGTGTGGTCAGGACATCAGTGAGTTTAGAGTTAACACTTGCATCAAGAGGGTAAATGCACCAGGGCTTCATTCATAAAGATCAAACACTGCTTATGGCACTCTATCCAGACCCTGAGTGAATGCCGTTTTCATATCAGATGAGGTCCAGAAAACCGGAACACGATCTGAAAAATGATCTTTTGAACTCAGATGTGGCCTGCACTGTGTATAAAAGCTGCTTCCAGGGCGGAACATTAAATAACCTGGCATATGATTAATGTTAAATATTTGTGGTGCAAGTGCTTACACTTAGAACACTGCACAAAACGCACGTCTTTTCTGTCAAGTGTAGGTGCTTCTGCATGAAGACTTCTAATCCATCCAGGAATAACACTGTTTATCAAAGTATACAGTCCTCTTCAAAACTATTGGAACGGCAAGGCCGATTCATTTGTTCATTTTTGCTGTAGACTGAAGACATTTGGGTTTGAGATGGATCAAAAGATGAATATGAGAAGAGTTTAAAATTTCAGCTTTTGTTTCCTGGTGTTTATATGTAGATATGTTTTATGACATAGAAAATCTGTGACATCTGTGAAACATGGTGGAGGTAGCATAATGGCTTGGGTTTGCATGGCTGCTTTTGGAACATTCTCACTAATCTTTATTGATGATGTAACTCATGACGGTTGCAGCAGAATGAATTCAGAAGTTTACGGGAACATTTTATCTGCCAATTTACTGAGAAATGCATCCAAATGAATCGAGAGGAACTTCATCATGCAGCAAGACAATGATCCAATAAAACACTGCCAAATCAAAAAAGTCAATCACCAACCCAATTGAGCAGCATATCACCTTCTGAAGAGGAGAAATTCCCTGAAACAACCAACAACTGAAAGAGGCTGCTGTAAAAAGCCTGGAAAAGCATCACAAAAGAAGAAACCAACAATCTGGTTTCAATGTCAATGAGTCGCAGGCTTGATACAGTTATTGATATAATTGTTGATATAGATATAGTCAAAGTGATATGCAACCAAATATTAATTATTATTTACTTTAATTTACATCAAGACTTATCTGTTCCTAGATGTTTGCACACCTAAAATTTGGGTGGTCTGATACAAAAGGTTCTATATTTTATGCTGTTTAACACATCTAGATGTAAATACCAGGAACTAAAAGCTGAAATCCTAAACTCTCGTCTCATCTCCATCTCATATCCAGCTCAAACACAAATGTATTGGTCCAGCTGTTCCAATAGTTTTGGAGAGGACTGTAAATATTGATAACAGTACCAAAGGAACTTTACTGTACTTCCTTTCATTCGTCCTCTGAGCTTTGCTGCACCGTGGCGCTTTTCCTCCACTACACCAGCACTCTAGCTACAAGTGGATGAGCTCCCAAATCTCTCTTCATCCCCCATAGTCTGTCATCTCTCCTACAGCTTTAAGCCCAGTCCTCTCTGTCTTTCTGTCTCTTACACGCACATTTAACTACTGAAAACTGAAACCTAATAACAACACCTACTAAACATGGCAAGAATAGTAGAACAAGAGTTCACTCCTCAACATGATTCATTGTCTATTGTACATCCTGTCTGAAGTTCTAATGAACACCAGCTATGCTTTGGAAACTGAACATAAAAACCCGAAAACAACTTGAGGCAAAAGTCTTGAATTTGGCACGTTCTGTTGTAAACAATGAGTCAGAAGTTTTCTCTTCCGCGTCATAGCTGCTGGAAAGAGCAGACGGATAGACCGGCTGATCCAAGAGAGAGAAGCAGCTCTCCCGCTAAAGCCCCCAGATGCGCCAATCTCCAGAAGAACTCTTTAAGGTCAACAGAGCTTTTGTTTCAGGTGATGGTTTCTCGCCTGTCCACAGCTTTGACTTTCTGTTGCACTGTTGCACGCGGGTGCTCTGGTACACCAAGACCTTTTTCGTGAATAGTCCGTTCTTTCCACCTTTCTTTGTATTTGTATCTTCCACTTTTCATTGTATCTGAGCCCTGGCACTAGACAAAACAATATCTTTTTTCACAAAATGAGGGAAAAACAAGTACTTTTATTACACAAATATTACAAATTATGATCAAGATGGTGGCATGGTAGCATGCAGCAGCCACTATGGGTTCAAAAATATGGAGATATTGTTACCCTTAGCCTGTTTCTTTGGGTGCTTTTAAACCATTAGATCTGTGCTTTGTTCAGAAACAGGGACTTAAATTGTTCAAATGTAGCATTTTCTCTTTGGCTCGGTTAGCCTTCACAAGGTAACATTTCAAAGCGTATCAAAATGCGTTTATGTAAGTCACATGTGAGTAAACTGTCCTCTCATTGGTTAGAATGTGCCTGTTTATGTTCTGGGCTTCCACCCATAGCGGTCATCCATCAAGATGGAGAGACAGCAGCTCCGCGAGCTTATTATGGCTTTCTTTTTTAGCTGTAATTAGTTCAAGTTCAAGTGGCTTTATTGTCATTTCAACCATATACAGCTGGTACAGTACACAGAGAAACAAAACAACGTTCCTCCAGTACCACGAGGCTTCATAAAACACCTTTTAAACTTTTGTGTTTTTGTACATTTTTGAAATATTCGTCAGACCAAATTTTAACCGGGAATTTTACCTCATATTTGGTCCAGGTTAGACCACGATTAATGTTGTGAGCTTTAGCAAAACAAACACACTTTTCATGTAATGCAGTTCCCATCATGCACTGCTATACAGGTCGGTTGGTTGGTCCTTTGGATCGGATTGCTTTCTCATCACAAGTGAACCACTCTAGAGTTCGTTCATGTGCAATCGTTCGTCTGGTCTCGGACAGACCGTTTTTTGGTGAGGATCCGAGTGTTCATATATGTGTAAATGAAGCGAACCAAAGAAGAAAAAGCACCGGTTCCAAAACAAACGCTCCAAACAAGCCAGGTGTTTAAACACCCTTACACAATTTTTCCTGAGATGTGCATCGGAAACACTGGTGGTACTGGTGACTGATGTGCAATGGAAACACTGGTGGTACTGGCGACTGATGTGCAGTGGAAACACTGGTGGTACTGGTGACTGATGTGCATCGGAAACACTGGTGGTACTGGTGGCTGATGTGTACTGGACGCACTGGTGGTACTGGTGACTGATGTGCAATGGAAACACTGGTGGTACTGGTGACTGATGTGCAATGGAAACACTGGTGGTACTGGCGACTGATGTGCAATGGAAACACTGGTGGTACTGGTGACTGATGTGCATCGGAAACACTGGTGGTACTGGTGGCTGATGTGTACTGGACGCACTGGTGGTACTGGTGACTGATGTGCATCGGAAACACTGGTGGTACTGGTGACTGGTGGCACTGGTGACTGGTGGTACTGGTGACTGATGTGCATTGGAAACACTGGTGGTACTGGTGACTGGTGGCACTGGAGACTGGTGGTACTGGTGATTGATGTGCATCGGAAAGACTGGTGGTACTGGTGACTGATGTGCATCGGAAACACTGGTGGTACTGGTGACTGATGTGCATCGGAAACACTGGTGGTACTGGTGACTGGTGGCACTGGAGACTGGTGGTACTGGTGATTGATGTGCATCGGAAACACTGGTGGTACTGGTGACTGATGTGCATCGGAAACACTGGTGGTACTGGTGGCTGATGTGTACTGGACGCACTGGTGGTACTGGTGACTGATGTGCATTGGAAACACTGGTGGTACTGGTGACTGGTGACATTGGAGACTGGTGGTACTGGTGACTGATGTGCATTGGAAACACTGGTGGTACTGGTGACTGGTGGTACTGGTGACTGATGTGCATTGGACACACTGGTGGTATTGGTGACTGATGTGCTTTGGAAACACTGGTGGTACTGGTGACTGGTGGTACTGGTGACTGATGTGCATTGGACGCACTGGTGGTATTGGTGACTGATGTGCTTTGGAAACACTGGTGCTACTGGTGACTGGTGGTACTGGTGACTGATGTGCATTGGAAACACTGGTGGTACTGGTGACTGATGTGCATTGGATGCACTGGTGGTACTGGTGACTGATGTGCATTGGAAACACTGGTCTATCCTGATGTATTATTGGAAAACAGTTATTTAGCACTCACTCACTGATGTGTATTTGCTCTATACTGTATATAGCCCTGTGCACTGTATTACAGTATGTGTGAAGAAACAACTTTTCATTCCATTGTATTCCAACTTGTACGGAGGAATGACAATAAAATCCACTTGGCTTGACACTTGAGTAATGAAAAGAGCCAGAAAAACAAAGAACTCTGAGTATTTTTTTTATTATTATTATTTTATATTAGAGCTTTAAAAAGCCATTTGCTGCTGAGTGTGATGGAAAGATGATGATATTCACTCCATTCTTTCTGCTCCTCCCAACATGGGCTAATTGAGTGCACAGTGTTTCTGCAAGGTCTCGCATTTGACTCTCCATGTGTGTGTGTGTGTGTGTGTGTGTGTGTGTGTGTGTGTGTGTGTGTTTGTATTTGGGTCAGTCCAACCTTCTAGCAAATTTGAAGATTTGCTATTATCATAAAACCACCCCCTCTGTACCTCCCTCTCTCTCCTTTTCACCTTTCTTTCTGTAGTGCCAAAGAGAATTATTTACAATGATTTGTTACTCCCATAGAGAGGGCTGTGAGAAAGCATTCACATACATTTTGCTTCTTTTCAAAGCCTGGCATGAACAACGATTAAGCGCGAAACAGGACTGAGGACGCTTCAGATTATATTGACCTACTAAGCAGCCCCTCAGTCTTTCAGAGCCAACAGAAAATGAGCGTCGTCCTGCCTGTGCGTCCGCTGTCCCACTGCCTACGTGTGTCTGTTGATGGAGGCGAGGGAGTGACCTGCGTCCCAGCGATATCCTGAGGGTGGAATCCATCACAGAAGGTTCCAGACTGAACGGCTGCTCTTTCAGACTGACACCTCATTTACCTGGGCTGCACAAACAAAATGGATTTCCTTTTCTTCGTCGATAAATCACTCCATTCCTCCTCTCTCTTTCTGAAGAGTTCATACATCGGTGGTGTAATGAAACCGCAGAAATGAAGAAAGGCCTCGATGTGACTCTCGTCGCTTCAGTCTTCAGTAGAGGACATCATTTCTGATGATGAGAGATGGAGTTCTGGTACCTTGGTGTCCACTTAACCCTTATAACCAGTTATAACCAGCAATAACAAGAGGAATGTTGCGAATTGTTCGTTATTCCTCGTTGTAGCTTTAAGACAACCGTAAAAGCAACAAGTACAAAAATGGCAGCTTGTATGATTTCAGACTAACTCCATACATCGAGCATTTAAAAAAAAGAAAGAAAAGAAATTCCCAAGAAACAATTATGATTACGTCAGACATTTGAATAACTCTGATAATAAGAACTACGGATTAAACAGCTTTCTCATGAGCTAATCATCACTTTTGTTTAAACCACTCGTCTTTTTCTTCCCACATGCATCTACATTCAGAGTGAGACTCAGTTATAATCATTTCATTTTGAAGTGCCCTGAAATGTACAGCCTTGAGCTTAACTTGCTGCAAAACCTTCGCTATTTTCCCGGACATATCCCGCTAAAACTCGTATTTACATATCCGAATGCACAATCGAGCTGGCTATCTTTGCAGTCGTAAAATTTTACAGTTATTACGAGCTTTATTGAAACCAAGTCTATTTCCAAACGCTTAACAGCAAACTAATTACAGCAGAATTTATCGACGCGTTAAACCGATTTGCTTGACATATCAGACTGCAGCGTTAGTATACGTAATAACGCATGCCAATATTCCATTTGGGTATATTATTGTTTTCCACTGACCCACAGGCTATTGTGTGTTCATTTCAAGTCAAAACAGCTGGGTTGCGAATATGTAAATCAGGAGATGGATGCAGCTGTTATTTACGATTTGTGAATTTGAACACTGCAAGTGCATCCTTTAAATTGGCCCCAGAGAAAGTATGAGCGTCGAGATTGAAAAGCAGAGAGAAGCAGAACAAAACAAGAACTATATGAGAAAAGAAGCAGTTACTGCATAAACCGGGACATTAAATGGAAATAAGCTAGAACCGACAGTGAAAGATTATGAAAGAAAAACAGGTGTGGATAAACAGAATACTTTACTCCACTAGCTACTCGTGTTTTTCTACACAGAGATCGCCTGCCATCATTTCCACCTTTCCCAGTCAGACCTTCCACTGTTGTAGCATTTTTATGTTTATTTCTTTGTATACATTTTTACGTAGTTGTATACATTAGTGTTTTCCTCGTATTTTATGCTACCTTCAAGTCCTGTTGAAAATATCGTAATTAAGACCTGAAGGCACATGAACGCCTTGACAGTGTCGTCATTGGCCTGACTTTCCAAGTTGCGGGCATGTCAATAACAAAAAAAAGTCACGGCAGTCAACCAAAACTACTTAAACACACACCACGTCATAATTGCAACCTCAGAACGTGTACGAACAAACTTCCGAGGAGGACCCGAAGGCAGCATGTGTCACACATAGTCATGTGATCACTCAGAGGTACATGGTGTTTGCTTTTGACACTGTAAAGTAGCGGTTTGTCCATTTTTGCCGCTATCTGCTACCTGCAAGGTGAATGCGACAACAAAGAAAGCATTTACAGTCCTTTACCTATGCCTTCTGAGTTGCCTTTAAAGAACAGTGGCAGACCAGCACTATTTCAGATGAGGTTGAATGAATTTTTCTGGGTCAGAAAAACTGTATGCAGTTCTCTAAAAAAACAAACAAACACCCAATTTCAAAAAACTATCCAGATCCATTTAATGATACTATTTCAAATCAAAATGTTTGAGTTATCCGTGAAATTGTATGACTTTTTAATCAAATTACAAACTGCACCTTTAAGTTTGGGAATGTTTGGAAAGAAAGAGTGCCATAGCCTCACACCTGACCCTGAGCAGGAAGTGAGTGGGCGGGACTGACGATGCTATTAATTACACACTCCCCTGGTCCCCACACTTACCTTGGGGAGAGACAGGTGGACACAGCGAGTAACCAGAGCAAGGCAAATAACCAGAGAGCGAGAGCGAGAGAGAGAGTGAGAAAGAGAGAGAGAGAGAAAGAGATGATATGATATTGTTGCAAATGGACTCACCCCATGGGCAGAGGCAATTGCATCACATTTATTAACACACACAAACAGAGCTACACACCCTCTGTGGTCAGATAACAAGTGCCAGTGGTGATGACTCTGAGGGGACAGTGTACCAGTACACACTGACAGATGGACAAGTAGGACAGAACACAGCGAACACACCCCTCAGGACCTCACTGTGGGTGTGTAAGCATGAGAGAAAGAGAGAGGCTGTTAAATAAATGCTCCTCAATATACCAGCAATGGCAATTCGAAAAAAATCTAAAGCTAAACAACAGTCAGTTGGGTCAAGACATGTTGTCAAAGTGACACTGACTACTAGCATCTACGCTAACTCCTAACAATTCAAAGTGCTTCTTGTTTACACACAATGTAGTATGAAGAGCCTGGGTTTCAAATTAAAGCGCTTCATTCCCCCCATGCTGAAATAACAAACGCTTATGAATTGCAATACCCACTCGTCTCTTAAATCACATCAGTCTCCCTAACTGTAATCCTCCAGCAATAAATACAAACATGAGACTGAGGACAATATTGCAGCAAAATCCAATCATGCACTATAACACATGGCTCACTCAAGAGTCCATCCCACAATGCCATGCAGTTCAGGGCTGTCTCATCTCAATGTGTATTAGAATACAATAACACACAGGAAGCAATACACAACATCATACTGTAGCACCTGCAGCACTTCTATTCACTGTAGACAAATCTATTCACGTTAAAGGGATAGTTCACCCAAAAATGAAAATTCTGTCATCCATTACTCACCCTCATGTCGCTCCAAACCCGTAAGACTTTCCTTCGTCTTCGGAACACGAATGAAGGCATTTTCAATGAAACCAGTGTGAGATTTCTGTCCCTCCATTTACAGTCCAAGTAACCAAAACTTTCAAGATCCAAAAAGTTCATAAAGGCATCATAAACGTAATCCATGTGACTCCAGTGGTTTAATCCCAATTTCATGAAGCGATACGAATGCTTTGTGTGCACAAAAAAAAAATCTACAATTAAGTACGCTCTCGTGTTCTCGCAATACAACCGGATCCGGGAAGCGCTGCACTGTTTACAGCAGAGCAAGTGGGACGCTGTACACAAGCCGAGTCAAACAGAACAATCTTTGCAACAAAGACGTCTCCAAATTTTGACATAGAGGAGGACTTGCATTTTTTTTGTCCGCTCTCACGTCAACACAACACGCATGCGTCGAAGAGCTACGCGGAAGTGAAGATATTTTGTGAATAAAGACTTAGTAGTTTTTTTGCGCATACAAAGCATTCGTATCGCTTCATATAATTGGGATTAAACCACTGGTGTCACATGTATTACTTTTACGATGCCTTTATGAACTTTTTGGAGCTTGAAAGTTTTGGTTACTTGGACTGCATATGGAGGGACAGAAATCTCACAGGTTTCATTGAAAATGTCTTCATTCGTGTTCTGAAGATGAATGAAAGTCTTACAGGTTTGGAACGACATGAGCGAGTTAGTAAGTGATGACAGAATTTTCATTTTTTGGGTGAACTATCCCTTTAAGAATACAACTCAATATTTGATAAAAGTTCGGAGGACATTTAAATGGTGATCAGATCTACGATTTTGAGATTGACATTGTTGTTCTTTAACAGTAGGAAGAGTATGATGTCACTTCATATTAAAAGGATAATGTGGAACAGGATCTGAATCTAAACAGGAAGTTTTCAGCATGTGAGTCAGTGTTATTGTGACATAAAAGATATTGTTTCAGCATGCAAATGCAAACCATGCGACACCAGGAAATACAGGCGTGACGTAACATTTTGGATGTTTATAATAAAATGCATATTCATAGAATCTGGATTTTCTTGTTTGGAATAAACAAGATATGTAAACACTTCTATACTTTTTTTTTATTTGTCTAATAACTTTTATAATGGAACTGGAAAGCAATTTATTAATGTAATTGAAAAAAAAAATATATGGCCTTCAACTTGACCAAACATCCTGCTGTAAATTTATTTGAATACTGTAGCATGTAGAGATGAGGCGCTCACCTGAGGCGACCACGCCCGTGTGTGTATGTGGGGTGTCTGCGCAGGACGTGTGTGTCAGGTTCCTCGCTGACACGGTGTAGAGAAGGTGAGCGTGAATGGGAGGAGCGGGAGCTGCCGGTGCTCTGCAGGCTACCGTCGGCTGCCGCCTCCCCTCCAGGGGGTGCCAGAGGGGGAAGACTGCGCAGAGAGGGCACGGGAGAATGGGCAGTACCTGTTTCAGCCCCATTCAGGTTGTTGTCGGAGGCGGAACGAAGCAGGGAGCGTGATGAGGTCAGAGTGCCACCTCCTACTGTCACGCGCCGGCGGTTTGTGTAGGAAGGCGTTTCCCTGAAAGGCACTGAGCAAGACACACACACACACACACACACACACATTTCACTCAGAATGGATCAGCAAATAGAGCACACTACAGTATAAGACAGAAGGTTACGCAGAGATAACAGTCATTAAAGTGGAAACACATCATTTTTCAAAAAAGGGAGGGATGAACCGCAAAACAGCAGAAAGCATATTATGCACATAGATCATTTGCAGGTCACTGCACTGATATGAAATATAACTTCATAAAAATCATTTCATGCTGCTTGCTGAAGGAGATGAGCTTATCATCTAAAACTCTCTTCGACTACTGTATGTACTTCTGTCGTTTCTGCATGGTATCGGAAATGTTAAATATAAACCGAGATCATGAGTGTTCTAGCAGGATTACTGCACTGTATAATAATTACTAATTTAAACATAGCTTTTCATGGTTCATACTGGCATGTTAACATGCCCCACACTGTACTTTGGTATATAGGACATCCACATCACAAGCCTCACAACACGTCTTTGGGGAGGAAACCGGAGTGACTTGTTTACAAATAGAATTGAAATAACTATCTACACTGGTATTGTGCTGAATTTAACAGATCTATTGAGAATTTCCATGCAGGTAAACACAGACCACTTTGCCTATTTAATATACACTATATGGAGAAATGGTTGTGGACACCTGACCATCACATCCATAGTTACAGTTACATTTATATAGCACTTTACATAGTATGGGGGGGTCTCCTCAACCATCACTAGTGTATAGTGTGCCAGAACCTATATAGAACCTATATAGAGGAGCGTGATGTAGCCAAATCAGAGATGGGGATTATTATGGGGCCATGATAGAGAAAGGCCAATGGGGGAATTTCGCCAGGACAGCGGGGTTATACCCCTACTCTTTTAGGAGAAGCGTCCTGGTATTTTTAAGGACCTCGGTTTAACATCTCATCTGAAAGACATTGCTGTTTTTACAGTATAGTGTCCCTGTCTCTATACTGGGGCATTAGTCCCCACACAAACCACAGGGTGAGCGCCCCCTGCTGGCCTCCCTAATACCACTTCCAGCAGCAACCTTAGTTTTCCCCAAATGATCTCTCATCCAGGTACTGGCCAGGCTCAACCCTGCTTAGCTTCAATGGGAAACCAGGTGAGAACTGCAGGGAGATGTGGTGCTGGCATATGTGGGTCTTCCCCAAGCTGTTGCCACAAAGTTATTTATATAAAATATAATTGTATAAAAAAGTTTTTTATATATATATATGTTGTAGAATTATAATTTCACTTCACTGTAACTAAAGGAGGGGTGCACAGTGGCTTAGTGGTTAGCACGTTCGCCTCACACCTCCAGGGTCCGGGGTTCGATTCCTGCTGGGGTGTGTGCGGAGTTTGCATGTTCTCCCCGTGCTGCGGGGGTTTCCTCCGGGTGCTCCGGTTTCCTCCCCCAGTCCAAAGACATGTATGGTAGGCTGATTGGCGTGGCTAAAGTGTCCGTAGTGTATGAATGGGTGTGTGAGTGTGTATGTGATTGTGCCCTGCGATGGACTGGCACCCTGTCCAGGGTGTACCCGCCTTGTGCCCGATGCTTCCTGGGATAGGCTCCAGGTTCCCCCGTGACCCTGAAAAGGAGTAAGCGGTTGAAGATGGATGGATGGAACTAAAAGACCCAAACACTGCTTCATCATGACAATGTTCCTGTACAGAAGCGAGCTTCATGAAGACATGCTTTACTAAGGTTGGCATGGAAGAACTCGAGTGGCCTGCACACTACTGAACCCTACTGAACACCTCTTGGATGAACTGCACCCCAGACCTCCTTCCTTCCTTCCATCAGTGTCTATCATCACTAAAGTGAACTCGTGGCTGAATTGGCAAATCCCCACAAACATGTTCCAAAATCTAGTGGAAAGTCTTCCCAGAAGAGTGGAGGTTATAACAGCGAAATGGAGATTCAATCAGGAATGGCATGTTCAAAAAGCACATATAAGTTCGATGCTCAGGTGTCCAGAAGATTTTGGCTGAATGTATAGTGTATATATTAATAGCTGGTGCAGGAGAAATCTGCGTTGCGCATCTCTTCTTGTCAGGGCCAGAATTCATCATGTGCATCCTGGTCATCTGAGAATTGTGTGTACTTCTAAACTCATTGACTCTGAAAGTCAGAGTGCAGAGTGGTCAAACACTCCCTTTGGTCTGGGGCTACAAATCATTTTGGGTTCTTGCCAAAAAAGAAAGAAGTAATTTAATGTCACTCTCTTTTTGAACACGTTGTTTCTGTAGCTGTCAGTGTTTTAGCCTCTCTTATGCCGAAAATAACACATGCAGCACATGTAGTCGCACCGTCTGTAATTACAATCAGCCTTCATATTTCTTCAATTTAATTTAGTGCACATGGTTGTAACCTGACAACATTACTTCATGACCACATGCGGTGAAATTTCCAAGAAAACTTCCTACCAATTCCTCGTGCGTCATTAAACTAATGCCTTTTTTAAGTAACTTACCAATTACTGTCACACTCCTTTAGTACTCGCTTCCTTTAGTTCAGTTCTCAAAAACTTAGTGCTCATAAATAATCCTCCCCTTAAATCGTTCTTAGATCCTTTTATCTTAACTGACCTTCCTACAATCATTCACAATATCCATAATGGCTCTTCTGGCTGGAGAATGTCATTCATTCTAGGAACATAAACAACATGTCAGCTGTTTGATGATTTAATAGGCCGGCAAGTCTAGGAATATTACAAAGAAAGACCGAATTTGTGCTTTTTAAACTTTGATAGATTGTATTATGGGTTACAGAGAGCCACTCATCCTTGCTCATTTGTATTACTGTATTTTGGATGAACATGTAATATTTTCATTAGGCAACATATGTATTACACTGTAGGTTAAAAAAATTAAGTTAACCTTATCAGCCGGAACAAGCAATCTACAGTTTTAGTAGAACTGTATATTTGAATATTTCTAAATATTTCAATGTTGTAGCTTGTGTTAATAATTACTAGAGATGCCCCGATGTATCGTTATGTATAATCGTTATCGGCTGGTAAAAGCAATTTTTCCCACTATGGGCTATCGGCCGATAGTTTAAAAACATCTGATGACCAGGGCCGATTATATCCTGTCAATCAAAAGAGGGCGGGAAAACACATGGATTTCATGCTGTGCGTAAAGAAGATGTCTCTTGTGTGGAATGATGACAAAACTGCAGTTTGTAATCTCTGTAATCTTTGCACCGCTAAAATTTTACACCGTCGAGTCAATCCCCGCCCCCCTGCTGCCCGCTCGCCCTGAATTAAAGCACCAGTACACCGTTGAAAGATTTTAATGAAGAGGATTTGACAAAAAAGTAGTATATATTGCACATAAAAATTTATTTGTAGAGTAGTATATTTCATATCCAGGTAATGTGTATATATATATATATATATATATATATATATATATATATATATATATATAAAGTTGATATTATAAATTAGCAGTTTGATGTTAGTGATGAAGTAGAAATGCTTTTGTTTGTGGTGAGTGAATGTGAGACTAACAGGAGGTTTTATAGAATTCTGTCAATGTTAATATGAATTAATAACATTCAATAAGTTCAGAAATCTTACTTTAATCTTCAGAATTTAGTTCGTGTTAATGTTAATTAGAGTAATGTGTTTTCTGTTGATGAGACCAGTTACTGTGAAACAACTTGTTGAAATGGAGAGAATAAAGTTTTTATTTGCATTTCTTTCAGAATTCTTTTAAATTAATCATTATTAATTTAAAAGAAGGCATAAAAGACAGAACTATCGGTATCGGCTGATATCACTCTGAATTATCGGTTATCGTATCAGCTGAGAAATTTAGTATCGGTGCATCTCTAATAATTACCTTTATTTATTTAATTACCACTTACCTCATTGAAAAAATAAATAAATAAATAAAAACTTACAAAAGAAAACCCACACAGCATGCAAGCATAGAAGAGTAATTTGTGTCTGGTATCTGAACTCTGCAGTCATGCCTCTCGAGGCCACATAGAAAGTGAAGACATATACTCAAGGCCTCTTGCTGTAAAATGGGTTTAAATCTTCCTCTACAGCCAACATCCATTCTCAGTGAAAAGGCCAAATGCCCAATCACACAGAGACCCCTCACTCACACTCACTCTTACTTACTCACTCTCTCTCTCTCTCTCTCTCTCTCTCTCTCTCTCTCACTCGCTCTCTATCTCCTTTCTCTCTCTCTCCCTCTCTTAAAGATGTAGACAAAAGGAAGAAAATGAGAGATTGAAAGAGCCAAGCAAAACAGATCTAGGGCTGAGTCAGAGAGAAAAAAGGGCTGAAGGAGTGAGACATCGTTCAATCCCAGTGATGAAACACCATCTTGTGTAAGGCTTGGCATGTTATCCTGTCGCTTTTAAAGATCAGACTCTCATACTTCGTGGATGCGCTGTACAAGTACTGAGCTTGAATGCTGCAGCACGATGATGTGATCCTTTAATTACAGCACTGCTGGCTAGTGATGAAGTCGTGCTAGCTTTCACATAGGTGCAGATAATTATGGCGTGTTCATTTGTAAATGACAATCACACACTGGATTGGCTGTTTTACAGGTAAATGAAACACTAAAGCATTTTTCAACCTAATCTCGACCATGTCTGTATGTACAATGTGTGGATGTGTAGGAGAATTTTGAAATTTGTGGAATAAAAGGAAAATATAATGGAAATCTAAGGACAGTGGTTGTGGCATCAGTAAATGTTGAACAAAAATGCTAATTAGTCAGAGGTATCTGTACGTTATTTGTATACATTAATAATTTTGGAGATGGGAAATCTTTTTTTGTTTTATTTTATTTTTTTTATTTTCATAGGAATCTTGGGAAAGTGTTAAACTGTGATGACGGGCAATTATGAGTGTCCTGGTGTCATGTGATTTTAGAGAGCATGTAGTGGTAACATTGGCTAGGAGAAACTTCTTGAGACAACAAGAAGAAGCCTTGAGAGGAACCAGAGTCAAAGGGGAAACCATCCTGTTCTGTATAATGGAATTATAAATCATTACAGCATGCTGGTGTAGAAGAATAAAGACAAACTGTGTTGAAATGTGTTGAAAGGATGTTCAGTATGAGAAGATGATCTGGAAGGTTATTCCAGAGTCCTGGAATGAGCACAGGACAGTCAGTAGTTTTTAAGTACAACTCTATAGTATCCATGTGGGGTGATACACTGAGGAAAGGGTGAGGCATGGGAATAAACAGTTTTTAGTACTGTAAGTGCAAATTTAGGGTATAAATGCGAGACCATCCATAAGTACAGGAAGCTCCAAGAGGAGGTTTTATTTTATTGCTGTACTGCTCCAATGCTGGGAAGTAGGAAACTACATAAGCATAAACAGCTTTAAAACCTTAAGACCCTTTTCTGTTAGTGTGTTTGGCTGTAGTTTTGAATTTCATGTTAATTAATCAATTTTAAACATTTCTTCACATATTCCAACAACTGCACCCATTGTATGTGCGTTTAGAGTAAAAATACTGCGTCTTCTGTTCTTTCCTCAGAACAGGGAAAGCTGTTGAAATGTTTTTTATCCTCTGTAATTAGATGTGTTGGTTAAAGAGTAGGTTGAAACAGTGCTACAGTAAAATCAGACAGTAATTGCGAAATGATTTATGAGAAGATAAAAAAAAAATATGAAAAGACAAATCTGCTGGATTTCAATCCACTCACCAACGTCTGATGCTTTGTGAACTTTTATTATTTCTGCCAGGTCAAAATTTCCAGCTATAATAGCCACCTAAAGAAAGAGGATGAGAGGTTTCAATCATGGTCACGATATTTATTTCCTAACCAATTATCCAAACAGTCACCCACATGTTCACACTTGTAAGTATGTTGCGTAACATCCACATTACACAACAATGCAGGACTAAATGTGAGATTGTTGTTAATTAGAGTGCTGCACATTGGAACAAGGGTCAGAGAGTTTGACTGTACTGTACATACAGCTGGAGTTTAGCGTTGATATGGAGATATAATAGAGTCACATTAATGATACGTAAATCAGTGGCATAATTAACATTCTCACTCTATTTGTTTCTCGTGGCCTCCATCTCTGCCCTCTCCCCCTCTCTGTGTTCTCTCTCTCTGCTGTTCTGTCTAAACATGCAGGCTGATTAGCTTTTCTCCATTACAGAGCTGCATCAGACTTTGGAAGCTGTCTAATGGCTTTGTGGGTGCAGCAGTGCCATGTTAGCCTTCTCTTTCCTTTGTGAAATCGTTAGCTTTGATCTGTGCTGGAAGTCGCTGTCAATTTCAATTGGAGCGAAAGTCCAAGTAGGGAGGAGCTAAATACTCTAAATACGCGTCGTAGAGTGACACAGTTACATGAGTATAATTTTTAAGTGTATCTTTACATATCACCAATGGCAATGAACTCAGAAACCTACTGCTCCATTGCCATAATGTTCCTACTTAATTGGTACTTAATAATGCTTAATAATCATCCATATTAAGCTTGAGCGTTTCTTACTTTGTGTGTACTCTCTCAGTGATTAAATTCTGCCAATTTGCTGAAATCTGAACATTTGCTCAGTCTGGGTGGCTTCAACAAATTCATTTTCATGATATAAAGATTCATTCATTCATCTTCAGTACGTGCTTTATCCTGATCAGCGTCACTGTGGATCTCGGGAACACTGGATGCAAGAAGGGAATACACCTACGTACACATACATGCAGATGCAATCAAAATGATTCAACCCCCATTGCAAATCAGGTTTATTTTTAAAATTTACAGACTTTCAGCTGTTTGTGATAAAGAAATCAAGCAAAAGCAATTGAAATAGTTCAACACAACGAATGCTTCATGTGGTTTCAACATATTCAACTGAAAATGCAACTTATAATGACTTCTCCAGTTTCAAAATTATTCAACCCCCTGAATAGAAACCTTCACAACAACACAGATATGCAAAACACACACTAATGAATCAAGGGTTTTATTAGTTGCACCAGGTGTGCTTAAGCTGGAACACATGAAATACCTGAACTGGCTAGGGGTAGAAAATTTCTAAAATACATGGACGGGGCAGAAAAAGGAATCTATCAATGTCTGCAACCAGATTTCTGAGAATGCAGGTTGTGAAAAACCCTCAAGTGACTGCAAAAGACCTGCAGCGAGACTTGGTGCAAGAGGCAGTGAGGTTTCAGTGAACACAGTAAGGCGTGTACTAAACACAGAAGGTTTCCATGCCAGAACTCCAAGACGTACACCACTACTGACCCAAAAGCACAAGAAAAGTCGGGTTCAAAAATCATATAAATAAGCCACAGAAGTTTTAGGATTCTGTTCTGTGGAGCGATGAAACAAAACTGGAACTTTTCGGCATGATGGATCAGCGGTATGTCTGGAGGAAGAAGGATGAAGAAAGAACACTCTGTCCACAGTCAAGCATGGTGGAGGCTCGGTGATGCTCTGAGGCTGCTTTGCATCCTCTGGCACTGGAAACCTGCAGCGTGTGGAAGGCAAGATGGATTCTTTGAAGTATCAGGAAATCCTCGGAGAAAACGTCATGAGGAAGCTGAAGTTTGGGCGTCATTAGACCTTCCAATAGAACAATGATCCCAAGTATACCTCAAATTCCACCTAGGCTTGGTTGAAGAAGAAGTCCTGGAAGATTCTACAGGACCATCACAGTCACCTGACTTGAACCCCATAGAAAATCTCTGCTGGGATTTGAAGAAGGCGTTTGCAGCACACAAACCCAAGAATATTACTGAACTGGAGACCATGGCTCATGATGAATGGGCTAAGATTCCTCAGGAACGCTGCCAGAAGCTGGTGTCTGGCTCTGCATCCCGTTTGCAGCAGGTCATAACAGCAAAACGGTGCTCTACTAAATATTAAAGATACTCGCCATGAAGGGATTGAATAATTTTGAAACTGGAGAAATCAGTATAAGTTGCATTTTCAGTTGAATTTGGGGAAACCACTTGAAGCAGCCGTTGTGTTGAAATATTCCAATTGCTTTTGTTTGATTTGTTTATCGCAAACAGCTGAAAGTCTGTACATTTTAACAATAAACCTGATTTGTAATGGGGGTTGAATCATTCTGATTGCAACTGTAGACCATTCATCTCAGGGCATCATGTACACACATTCACACCTAGGGGTAATCTACCACAGCCAATCCACCTACAGGGATGTTTTTGGGAGGTGGAAGGAAACTGCAGAACCAGGAGGCTAAGAAACATAACCTGCTCCCTTGAGATGCTTCTGTGATGCGATATGTCTCCTGATCACATTTTTTAAATAAAGATGTACATTTCTGTGAGCTATTTTCTACTCAATTTCCTGTATTTTCTAGGGCTATTTGTCTGTTAGCATTTCATTTTGTCCTGACATTAACCAAATAATAAACTCCTAGCTTCATACTGGTGCTTGCTGTGCTGTTAGATGGATGCTGAAGGTTGACCAGCACTGCATGATGTGGAAGGGAAATACTTCACTTTAGAGTTTATTATTACATCAGAAAAAATATAGTATGGTAAAATTATGGTCAAATACTTGGTGATGTTTGATGCCCAGATGAAGGCTACATGAATGAAGTACATTTTGTTGCCTGTAGCTTCCCCACTAATTTCTTGCTGTGCTTAATCTCTATCTGACTTACAATCATGTGATGTCTGATCACCTTTTTGGCATTGTTTATTTATTTATTTTTACCTGTAATCCACTCATGGCACTGGACAGTTTACGATCTGTTCAATTCTCATTCTTCTATATCACAGGTTTTACAATATAACTGATAAATAAATGTTTTGTGATTCCCCTTGATGTATGAACAGTTACAGTGTGCAATGGTGGCAGGTCGAGTGTTTCTGAATTTAACCCGTAAAACTACTTATCAGTGCTTATCAATAGATGTCCCAATGACCTAGACCATTTCTTTAGATCGGACCGCAATACAATGTGTATAATCAAACACCCAATGTATATCAACTTTACCTCGCGAGAGCAATATAAATGGTATTTAAGGAAACACACACCACCTTCCATGTTGGCATTAATGGTCCTGATGGACTATTTATTTTATTTAGCAAATGTAAAAGTAACGAAAATCATTGTTTAGATTTACAAAGACATGGCATATATGATACTGATGGGTTCAGCAAGGAAATTTCCTGTGGTGTCAACGATGTCGACTTTTAAGGCTTTGTAAATCTTGACACGCGAATGATCAATTGGCTTATCAACAGCAGCCTACAGTCAGATTATCTAAAAAAAACGCCATTCAAAATAAATAAGTTTATCACACAGGAAAAAATAGACTATTTATGGTCCTGTAGTTAAAGCACTGGAGTGTAAGAGATAGTGTAAGGTTAAATACGGCTGAGAGGAGTGTGTGAACGCTGAGACCTGTGCTCTCACCTGGAAGGCAGTTTGGCTGTTGTAGTTCTTTATCTCTTTATTCGCTCCTCTGAACAGCAAAACACGCGCACAGCTATCCTAGAGAAGAGAGAGAGAGAGAGATAGATAGAGAGAGAGACAGAGAGAGAGACAGAGAAAGAGGGGTGCTATCATGGCACTGCTTTAATGTCACTGTCTGTTTCTGGGCAGCACTGGGTGGAAGTGAGAATTAAAAAAAAAATAAAAAAATGGCCAGGAAAGAGAACACACACATACACACACTCACACGGTCTAGACGTGTTTAAAGTAAGCCTGAGTCTGGTGGGGTTTGTGTCCTACTTTCTGTAAGTGTAGTGGTTAGTGTGGTGGATGAGTACAACTTTCACACCTTCTGAAGTCCTGAAGAGCATGTCTGACTGCAAGTGTGTAAACACGAATCATGCGCTTTCTATCTTTCAGGTTTCTCTCTCTCTCTCTCTCACACACACACACTTTCTCTATCTTTCAGTCTCACAAATCAACCAGCTCTCCCAATGGGCAGAGCTTAATTTGACTTGCTTATGACCTGTAATGTTACTGATTTTCAACAGTGTGAGTGTTGTGTGTAAGCGCGTGTCAGTCTTGTATGAAATACAGTAGATGCGGATTTGCCTAACTCTAGTTGTGCCTTTCTGAAAATCAATATGTAATTTAAAATTTAAATTAACAGAGTAATGACTGAGCAACTCATTCACAGCTAGCCTCTAAAAACTTTTACCATTTACCCACAGTTCTCTCATACTCTCTCTCTCTCTCTCTCTCTCTCTCTCTCTCTCTCTTATTCACTCAGGAACGTCACACATCCCAGCAGTATCGGCACTAATGTTGGCCTGTACTGTTATATTTTTTATAAGATCTCTGCTTATAAACAGAACTCTCAGGCTCTGTCTGTACTCTACTGTATTAAAGCTGGGCCAGACGCAATCACACAGTTTACCCTGTTCTCCGATGCTACACTGTGTCCAATCTGTGTAGTGGTCACCATGTAGAGATATAGGCAGTAGGTGACCTCTACTGGTGAGAGGAGGTATTGCGGGACTCTCGTTCTCTCTGCCCTTGACTCGAAATGAATGTTTAATTACATTAACAGAGCTTCTGAATAATGTATGAAACATTTCAGCAGCTTAATTCTACTAACTACGAACACTAATGAAGCTCGACTCGACTCCCCGTCGTTATTAGTTTCACTTCAGCGGTGTATATACTGGGATAGGTTGTGTGATGAGATGTCTGTGTGTACGCGATCAGAAGTAGTACTTAGGAGCAGTGTATACGTAGTGTGTTGGATTTGTGAACACAGTACGCATGTTTTTGGTTGTGTTAGAACACCAAATGCTGCGTCACTGTATACTGGATCATTTCCTCTTAGACGAATGCAAGAAATATCCTCAGTCAGTCAAATTATGAAGGAAAATGTTAAATAGCTTCATGTTTCTTATTTGCTCTGTCCAGAAATGTTTTAATGGTTAATGCCAAAAATGAAGCAGTAAAGTTTCATTTTGGAACAGGAGTGCAATAATACACTAACTTTTCTTTTCTACATTAACTGGTTGTCACAGCCTGTAAAGGGAAGAACATTTATATTTGATTTAATAATTTGTAAATAACAGTCTTAGCCACAAGAAATAAAATCAGAGCAGACTAAAAAGCAATTTAGCTCTTGTTAAAGAGAGAGAGAGCGAGAGACAGAGAGCAAGAAATTCAACACACACATCACATACCATACATTGTACATCATCTGGGAATCTCTGGCATACTGGAAATACTCGTGTGGTTCATGTACTACAGTACATCCCGCTTTTGAGTGAATTTCACCATGAGCAGTATGTACTGTATAGATATTCATAGATCACAGATGTTGTGTGCTAGCTAGCTGATTAGCATGTGGAATGAAAACAAACATGTCCGAACATCACTTGAAAACGTCCTCGGTAGAAATCCCATCTGGTTACCCTGTGTTTGCTTGCTAGCTAGCTAGCTAACGTGAGTAGCAGTGGAATGAAAACAATTATACAAACGACTTAAACTTATGACAGAAACCCTACTAGCTTAGCGAGCTAGCTAATGTGAGCAGCAGTGGAAGGAAAACAGTTATAAATACGACTTAAACTTGCTCAGAGCAACCCTATTAGTTTAGCGAGCTAGCTCGCAAAAATTGTCAAAATGTGCATATACCGTATAAATGACTTTCACAAATGTCATTTATAAAAATGTCAGTGTCATACGAATGACATGATTATAAATGACGGCGTTCTTCCATATATGGACTTGAAGACACGCCCACCCAGAGCCGCTCTAGCTTCCATATACAGTATGGAGTTGCATATGACAGAACCAGATTTGCATGATCTACAGACTAAACCTGGTCAAGCTCAGAAATAAAACGCTCTAGGACTCGATGGCAAGTAAGCAGCAAATATTATTGTATATGTTTAAATAACAAGTCTACTATTTGCACAGTTGTATTATGTTCATTCAAATAAATCTGTATTAGGGGTTCGGTACTAGAAGATATTAACAGCCAGATATTAATCTGTGTTTGTCCTGTTTTCTTAGTGACACACAGTGAAACAGCACACAGTACCGTTGTTGTTTATGTGAGCTTTTGCTCATGCCTTATTGTTATGAAAGAGAGCTAAGAAGAGAGAGATGAGGGGATTATCTGTCTGTTTCCATTGGTGTTCGTGTTGTTTTCTGTCTCTTATTGATCAGTTTATATATGTGACATTAGTGAGGGTCAGCTCGGGTTTAATCTCATTGCAGGGGACTAAATGAAGAAAAACAATTACCACTCCTATATAGTGAACATACACTGATGAACACTCACAGCTGCTCTCAGAGCTGGTAAGCAGGGATGGAGGAACATATACCAAAATGTTGGAAAGGGCAAAATAACAGAAACACGTCCTAATATATTAATACCATGTTTATAAGGAGTGGGTCATTTACCTCCTTTACCTCCAGAACAGTTTAAATCCTTCTTGGAAAGTCCAGAGTGGTTTGTGGTGGAATGTTGGACCGTTCATTCAAAGAAATCTTGCTTTGTTCTTCAAGCGATGAAGGAGGTGGATATCAAATTCTCAGTCTAGGCTCCAGAACTTCTCTTAAAGGTTCAATGATGTTTAAATCTGGTGATTGAGGAGGGCATGGAAGACACAAATCCAGGTGTTCATCAAACACCATGTGGTGCAGCTGGTCCTGTAAAATTGCCTCATATTTGTTGGCTGCTATATCACTGTCCAAAGCAATCACCGGACCTAAAGATTTCCATGACATGGTGTCCAAAAATATTACAGATCCCCCACTGTGCTTAACAGTTGGTGCCACGCATGGTGATTTGAAGGCATGCTTCATCCAAATATAAATCCATCCAGATATAGGACATACTGTAAGATCAAAGCAGACTATATTACGTTTTTCCATTCTTAACGTTCCGGGTTTTGTGCTCCTTACAAAGTTTCTGAATGGTAGCCCTGACATGAATTTCAGCTTTGTGATGCAGATGATGTGCCGTTTCTGTTGAGATGGGGTCAAAGAGGTGTTCATTCAGTTCAGTGACTATGCTTTTCAGACAATTGCACTACCAATTGCAATTCAGACACCCGCTCGTCTTTCTTGTGCTTCATTACAGTTTAATTACTATTATTGCTGTGGACCGAACAAAACGATACAGAATAGTACGTAAATAAGGAACACTAAATCTTTGTGGACCTTAAAAACTGCCTATTCTCGGATCCTAATGGGACTTTAAATGATTATTTTATTTAAAATCGGACGGCCACGGAGGGAAAACCTGTTAAACGTATAGATAAAACACTCATAGACAGTACAGCTAGTATTAAGTGTAAAACAAATATGTGGTGTGCCTTTAAGTTCATAATTAGAATGATGAAGCTGTTGGCTTTTTCCAATTAGATTAGATGTAAACTATTCCAATAAAATAAATCCATTTCTAATATTCTCAATTCATGAAACATCTAATAGTAAACACTTTTTATTCACTCATACGTATTATTTGGTTAGATTCTGACATTTTAGATTTTCTAAAATGAGTCATTTAAACAAAAATGCTAAAGTGTAGGGTTTTCAATATCTATTAACGGTTGATAGACATAGTGTATGCTACAATAAACTACAAAATACTGCAGGCACAAATGTATTAAAAGTACAGTAAAGTGCAGTATTTTGTATTGTGAAAATAAAGAAGAGGGGCATTACATCAGTAGCACCACCTCAGTTGTAGAGTTTTGTTGGATGGTAGCTAATGCTACCACTGGTTTCTTATTGTACTCTACCATGCTGGTTGACCTGCTATTATATTTTTCCTCTGTGTGCTAATGACATTAAAACCACTGATAGGTGAAGTGAATAACACTGATTATCTCGTTACAGTGGCACCCGTCAAGGCTAGGCAGCAAGTGAAGTGTCTGTTCTCGAAGTTGATGTGTTGGAAGCGTAAGGATCTGAGTGACTTTGACAAGGGCCAAATTGTGATGGCTAGATGACTGGGTCAGGGCATCTCCAAAATGGCAGGTCTTGTGAGGTGTTCCCGGTATGCAGTGGATTGAATATCTACCAAAAGTGGTCCAAGGAAGGACAACTGTAGCACATGTAGCAAATGCTGGCAATGATAGAAAGGTGGAAGAACATCACAGCATGTGCGTCGCTTATCTGTGGGAAAAATGGCACCAGGACGCACTATGGGAAGAAGGCAAGCCGACGGAGTCAGTGTGATGCTCTGGAAAATGTTCTGCTGGGAGACCTTGGGTTCTGGCATTCATGTGGATGTTACTTTGACACGTATCACCTACCTAAACATTGTTGCAGACCAAATACAGTACACACATTCATGACAAGGTATTCCCTAACAGCAGTGGCCTCTTTCAGCAGGATAATGTGCCCTGCAACACTGCAAACATCATTCAGGAATGGTTTGAGAGACGTGACAAAGTGTTGAAGGTATTGACTTGGCCTCCAAATTCCCCAGATCTCAATCCGATCGAGCGTCTATGGGATGTGCTGGACAAACAAGTCCAATCCGTGGACGCCCTACATCGCAACTTACAGTACTTAAAGGATCTGCTGCTGACGTCTTAGTGACAGATACCACAGCACATCTTCAGAGGTCTTGTGGAGTCCATGCCTCGACGAGTCAGAGCTGTTTTAGTGGCACAAGGTGGACCTACACAATATTAGACAGGTGGTTTTAATGTTATGGCTGATCGGTGTAGATCTAAAATCAAACCTGCTTTAAATAAATAAAGGTCACGACCTGTTCACAAACAGAAGGTGTTGCAGAGAATTTCTAGAGCAGCTCTGGTCCGGGTATCAACTTTAAAATCCGACAGAATTGCATGAGCATCTGTTTACATGATGTCACTAAACTAACAAAAACAAGCCGTTTTCTCTTTCCATGACCATCAAATATGAATTACAATATGTTATATTTTAAATACATACTGTCCATTCCTCATGGTATGCATATTATAACCGATACCTCATACAGAAATACATATATTTATGTGGGATGTTGTACAGTAAATGAGTGAGATGCTGGGATGAGTTAGAGTTCAGTCAAGTGCGCTGACCTGATTTTAGACATTCTTGAAATTGCTGTGATTTTCAAACACATGTACCCCTTAATCTACTCAGGTGCAGAGTGATATTTGTTGCATATGGTGACTCAGATGAATAATGTATACACGATGCATGGACCCCATTATGTAACTTTGTTTTGAAAGATGCTAGGAACAATTAGAAACCACACCAACGTACGTCGGTATCAAGAAGTTCATGTACTGAAGCACTTCAATTAAACGATGGTTTAATTTAATGACGGATTCTTTAGTATTATTTTAAAATGGAGTTGTTATGGTTTACATTGCCTATGCGGTGTCTTTTATGCTGTTGCATGTAAATTGATAGACGGGATTACACTAGGCCCGTTGTGTCACACGGACTGTACCATACACTTTAGAACATTTCATTCAGAAGAAAAAAGTCTTGTAGAATAAACTGTTTCCAAAGAAACAAATGGAGCATTGCGTCCATTTACTCCACTGCTTCCTCATACAAATTTATTCTATGTGCAACAAGATAAACATTACACCTATAGAAATCTCCATGAATTGTCCAATCCATGAGTCTGTGTTTCTGGAAGATTCAATCAGAGAGGAGTGTGACGGTGTATGTGACTAGAATATGACTTGGCACTACAGTAGAGGAGTTGCGGTGAGACACGCTGTCTGAATTTACACGCACATCTGCTACAAACGTTCAGATATTCTGCTAGGCATCCGTACAAACAACTTGGAGCCGTATTTACTAAGAGAAGTGCCAATTACAGCCAGATAACGAGCGCTTAAGTATGTGTGTGCCAGTAAACACAGGCCAGATTGCATGACTCTCACATGGCTGGTGAAGTATAAAGCCATTTTTCATTGTGTATTTCGGCCCAATGTTTGTTTATTGAGGTTTTTAAATTGCCCACAACCTGAAATAATAATAAAAAAAAAATAATCAATGTTTCATTTTATTGTCCATCTCCATCATTTAGGAACTGTGTATTATGAAATTATTGTAAAAGTGAGATAAGGTTAGAACTACAGACAAACCTTTTGGTTTGGTGTTACAACTCATTCATATATAGAGTTAGAATAATGTGACTTGGCAGGTTATACGTTCGGGAGAGCTCGTATAAGAATGAGATCGTCAGGTGTGCACAAACTTTTGCCATACGGTATAGTGTTGCTCTAGAAGAAGCCGAGCAGCGAGCATCCTTGTAAGGTACTTGAACCACGTAAATTGGCTCGTCTTCGTTTGGAGCATCAGCGGCTCTACTTCAGAGGCTCTCCAAGATTGTCAATCTGCTGTTCCAAATAATTCCACAAGTTCATCACATTGTTAACAGACCCATTGAGCTGTGTGTTTGACTTCCTTTGGTGGGTGTCCTTTGGCTATACCAAATGCGATAGCACCCTTTTGCCACTTCCATAAGACTGTCCTCTCTATTCTAAGAGTCTGGCCAACAACTTGTGATCCGCTTTCATTCTACATTCATCCAGGTGGACCATACTGACATGGCACATGTGAGCAGCTGTGGCTCAGGTGGTAGAGCGGGTTGTCCATTAATCATAGGGTTGGCGGTACTATTCCTGGCCTACATGACTCCATATACCGAAGTGTCCTTGGGCAAGACACTGAACTCCAAGTTGCTCCTGATGGCAAGTTAGCGCCTTGCATGGCAGCTCTGCTACCATTCGGTGGTGCAGAATGCTGCTAAACATGGTCCTTAATGTCTGCTGAAAACACTAAGGTCAAAGTGTATAATAAGGCATATGGCTATTCATCTGTTATTTCAATCTACAGTTGGAATTCACACAGAAAACGTTCACAATTTTGTGTGGACTGAAAATCTAGCACTATTCATGGAGGTATGAGTACATGCATGTTTATTATGGCACTGTATAGCATGCTTGTTTTACCTGGTTGTAGAGGGCACAGATGTGTAGGGCAGTGTTTCCAGAAGCATTCTGCGCACTCATGTCAGCTCCGTAGAAGAGAAGGTGCTCCAGATGTTGCACGTGGCCATGACGACAGGCCTGAACACACACACACACACACACACACACACACACACACAAACACAAAAGAATGTGTTTGATAGTGTTAAGGTTTACATTTTACCCATTTATGGATAAAAGAGTAACCCTGATTATTTTTAAGAAATTTGGAGACGTGTATCTTTTTTTGCCCTCTCTTTCTTTCTCTTCTTGCCTTTGTGCTCTTGCTCTCTCGCATTGTTATTCCCCATGCACACAGCTGATACAAGAGATAGCACAATTGTTTTGTATTATCAATGTCACAATCTAATTCTCTATTACGCACCTACGGCCTCTCTGCATATGAATGAAGTATGGGGTGTAAAAACACCGGTTCAAAAACTGCACAAGAGGCCCTCACTGCCACAGCAAGAGAGAAAGGATAGCGATAAAGTGAGAGAGGGGTTAGAGGAGAACACAAGGAGGAGGAGGAGGAGAGGGAGTGTCAGTGAGAGATAGACGGCTACAGGATGCGAACATGTAATGTCTCTGAAGGCTGTGATGTGTGTGTGAATGGGTTACACTGGGACAAAACCATGCATACCTGTCAAATTTCAAATCCAGTACAAGATTTTCTTATTTGTTATTAAAGCCCTACACAGACTGGAACCGAGCTCTGTCTCAGACGTTGTTTGCCTCTTTTTCTATTAAAACCTCCAGTTTCTATTCTCTCACGCTTTTGAGGTGCCACAGGTCCACTGTGTAGTGCTGGCGAGTTTACATTTTAGTCCTATTATTTTATTCTTTTTTTTTTTTTTTTTGGTCCATTTACAATTTTAGGACATACTTGTTCTGCTTATTTTTAGTTCTATGTTTTATTCTCTTTTAATCTTATTTTATTAGCACATTCTCTTGTTTTTATGTTTATTGGCTTTTATCTTGTCTTATTGTGCTAGCTCATTTTATTTGGTCTTATCCCTGTATAATAATTTGTTGAGTTATTAATTCTATTGTACAGCACTTTGGTTGCCCTTGTGGTGTTTTAAATGTGCTTTATAAATACAGTTGACTTGACAAAATACCTCCAATTGTCAGCTTGCCTCTCATGGCCCACACGACACACACACACACACACACACACAGTCAGGAATGAACTAGTGTAAGTGTGTGTGTGTGTGTGTGTGTGTGTGTGTGTGTGTGTGTGTGTGTGTGAGTGAGAGAGAGAGAGAGAGAGAGAGAGAGAGAGACAAGGAGACACTCAACCTGTCCCATATTTCTCTTGATCTTATTGATCTTATAGCGTCTATATGACAATACAACCTCCGGCGAGAATTTGTAAACACAGAGCATTAGTGGTAACTGCAGACACACACACACACACACACACACACACATGCTCATTTGTCTTCCTTGTCTAGACTATCCTTGTGTTAACACACCTAAATCTAGCCCTAATCTTAACCCCAGTAACAAAAAAATATATATCTTTGGCTCTTTTTAAGGAAACACAGCACTTTACAGAAGCCCTGAGTCACTGAGGAAAAGGCTGACGCAGATTCAGTCATGCAAGATGGACAGTACTATTGTCTTCATTATGAGAGGGACAAGTCAACGTCAATTGTGGGTTATGACCTCATGAAGTGTACTACGTGACCAAGAACAGGGTTTGGGAGCATTAGAGCTGTAAATGACACAAAGGTTAAATCCAGGCAGAGCTCAAATCACGGTCTTATTTTTCTCACTGTCTTCAGCTAAAGCCTTACTGACTCCTCTGTTTCTCTTTCTCATTCTCTCTCTCTCTCTCTCTCTCTTGCTCTGCCTCTCTCTCTCTCTCTCTGCCTCTCACTCTCTCTCTCTCTCTCTCACTCTGCCTCTCTCTCTCTGTCTCTCTCGCTCTCTCTCTCTGTCTCTCTCTCTCTCTCTCTGCCTCTCTCTCTATCTGTCTCTCGTTCTGCCTCTCACTCTCTGCCTCTCTCTCTATCTTTGTCTCTCTCTCTCGCCCTGCCTCTCTCTCTCTCTCTCTCTCTCTCTCTGCCTCTCACTCCATATTGAAAAGACAAAAAATGTCAATGTCACATTTAAGACTGAAGAAAACAGCTCTTTATATTTTGTATTTCAGGTTTAAAAGAAGGTACTGCAGCTCAAACCTGCTTTATCAGTTTACTGAAAAATCATACAGTACAATCTTTTTCTAAAAACGCATTGTAAATGATGTGCAAACTACAGCAGAGTTGCAACTTTTCATGTCACTTTCACACCAATTAATTAATTAAACAAAGAAACAAACAACAAAACTAAACAAAAAAGCTGAGTGGCACCCATGACTGAAAATGTTAAATAAATTTCTGCAGAGCTATAACTCTGTCCTTTGGGTTATTTTGTGCCTCACTGCTCTGATTCAGCAGCTCACATTCACACACACACAAAAAAATAGATAAATAAATAAATTAATTAAATAAATAAATAATGCGGCCAAAAACACATAGCATGTTTGATTCTCTTCTTGCAGTCTGATTGGTTGAGAGCCACAAGCCTAGTCCTCCTCGTTACTAATTTGTTTGCCAGAAATAGCCTTAAAAATACTTCAAACACCAAGGAACCTATTGAAGAAAACCAATTTCAGACATTTGACCTTGCTGTGACCTTGACCCTGTTCGGACCAATTCCAAAATCTAATCTGTTTTTCTGCTGGTTTTAATGATATATTCAGCATAAATCCTACAAACATTCAATCACTCGTTCTTGAGATGACAAGAATCCCGGGCGGACGGATGGAAAGACGACCTGAAAACATAACGCCCCCATCACTCGGTGGCAGAGACATGAAATGCCATACGGTCATGTCACAATTATATTTCTTGTTTTTCAATGGCTCACGTTTACATGTTTAGCAGATTCAGCCAGAATACTGAATACTGACTACTACTTACAGATTCAGCTAGTTCTACTTACTTAAACAGTAGAACTATTTAGTCTGAGAATACACAACAGGCTGTTGTCCATATCGTTTATAGCTCTCTCACTGCAGTGGAATGTGAGTGTGTACGGTTGTTCGCATGGATGTGTGTTACCTGGTGGATCTCCTGCCAGCCGTTTTCATCCACGCAGCCCACCTGAGCGTGGTCATGCAGGAGCAGCTCACAGCAGTAGGGGTCGCCTCCTACCATGGAGCTGTGGTACAATGGAGTCAAACCCCGACTGTCTTTATAGTCCGGACTTGCACCCAGGTCCAGCAGTGTCTATACACACACACACACACACACACACACACACACATATGGATGATGTAGAGAGGAGCTGATAAACTGTGAATAGCAAGTGGACTACCAGCAGGAGCTACAGGGTATATAATGGATATATACGTGGTCTCGCGCTACAATGCCTGAGTGAACTTTTGGTCTTTTATGATCCGCCACACGTAGTTCGATCAAAAGGTGCAGGCTATTTGTTGGTACCTTGAATTGTGAAGGCTACAGCAGGGGGAAGAGCTTTGTCTTATGGAATAGCCTTTAATTAGAATTAGTGTTCGGGACTCAGACACAGTCTTAGTGTTAAAGTCCAGGCTGAAAACATATTTGTTTAGTCAAGCTTTTTGCGAATAGTTTTTCTTTAGGTAAAGGAGCAGATCTAGAGGGCTCACAGGCATAGCGTGTTGTGGTTTTTTGGACTGTTCATGATTCCCACCAACTTGATAAAAGCCCCAATCCTGGCTGAAGAAAAGCAGCCTCAAAGCACGATGCTACCACCACCATGCTTCACCGTAGGTATGGTGTTCGTTTGGTGATGTGCTTTTTTTTTTTTTTGCACCAAACATACTTTTTGTAATGATGGAATTATTATCCTTTTGGAACTGGTCTCATCCGACCATAACACATTTTGCACATGATTTGGGGTGATTTAGTTTGGCTTGGATGTTTTTTTTTTTGTGAGAAAGGGCTTCTGTCTAGCCAGCTATACCTATACATTACTTTTGAACATGAGACTGAATGTGATTGGTTCATTCTGGACACAGACACATCCCCAATTATAAAAGTATGTGTGCACACTTATGCAACCAGGTTATTGTACGTTTTTTATTTTTCTTATTTTTCCCCCAAAATCTTTCTGCTTTTCACTTAAATTCTACACGGTGAAATTTCACATTGAGGGTGGAAAAAGTTCTGACATGATTGATCTTAGCTTAATTTTTTAATTTTTTTTTACATGACAAAAACCTGACATTTTAACAGGGGTGTGTAGACTTTTTTATATCCAGTGTACCTACAAGGTGCAATAAGATGGTGATGATCGGAGCACCGCTTTTTAGGTCATTGAGGGAAATGTCTATGGCCTGTGTGCCTAAAAATGTCTCTAATATCCTGTTAGTACAATCTTTATTTATGTTTTGTTTACACTTTATCTCCCACTTATGGAGTGTAATAATAATGGCATTGTGTGTTCAATGACCTAAATGATGTGATATACTGTACAGTATATAGGATTAGCCTTGGTAACTATTTCTTTTAGTTATAAAAGAGGCAGAAGTATATTTCTGTCTAGAACAAAACAGCAGAACAACAAATTGGTTCTGTACCTCAGCAGGAGACATTCAAATCCCTCAGGTTTGGAAAGAAATCACAAACAAACCCTCTCTCTCTCTCTCTCTCCCTCTTTCTCTCTCTCTCTTTCTCCCCCTCCTCCTCTCTCTCTCTCTCCCTCCCTCTTTCTCTCTCTCTTTCTCCCCCTCCCCTCTCTCTCTTTCTCTCTCTTTCTCTCTCTCTCTCTCTCCCTCTTTCTCTCTCTCTTTCTCCCCCCCTCTCTCTCTGTCTCTTTCTCCCTCTCTCTCTCCCTCCCCCTCTCTTTCTCTCTCTCTCTTTCTCCCCCTCCCCTCTCTCTCTCTCTCTCTCTCTCTCCCCCTCTTTCTCTCTCTCTCTTTCTCCCCCTCTCTCTCTTTCTCCCTCTCTTTCTCCCGTTCTCTCTCTCTCTCTAACTCTCTCTCTCTCTAATTCTCTCTCTCTCTTTCTCCCCCTCTCTCTCTCTCTCCCTCCCTCTCTCCCTCTCTCTCTCTCTCTCTCTATCCAAACACTGCTTTTGATTTTCCTTTATAAGTACATGAGGGCACTGACTTTGATCCCATATAAGAAGCATCACTTGTGCACACAGTGTATTGTACTTACTATCAGAGCTGTGTGGTTTTTTGTGCGCACAGCTTTGTGGAGAGCAGTGATGCCATCTCTGGTTCTGAAGTCCAGGTGAGCTCCTCCACCTTTCAGCAACTTAATGAGCTCTGCACAGCCTTCTAACTGAGCCGCCATCGTTAATGGACACTCTATGCACACATCAACACACACACGCACACACTTTTGTCATACACGTCGACAAATAGGATAAGATAATAGGATAACAATAAGAAGCATTTATTTATTGAGTTATGGGGAGCATGGTGGTTTAATGGTTAGCACGTTTGCTCGCACCTCCGGGGTTGGGGGTTCGATTTCCGCCTCCGCCCTGTGTGCGCGGAGTTTGTATGTTCTCCCCGTGCTTCAGGGGTTTCCTCCGGGTACTCCGGTTTCCTCCCCAGTCCAAAAGACATGTGTTGTCGGCTGACTGACATCTCTACATTGTCCGTAGTATGTGAATGTGTGTGTGATTATGCCCTGTGATAATTTGGCACCCTGTCCAGGGTGTCCATCGCCTTGTTCCCCGAATCCCCTGGTATAGGCTCGAGGCTCCCTGCGACCCTGTGTAGGATAAGCGGTGCAGAAAATGGATGGATAGAAGTTTATTATGTAAAAACAAATAAGTCTTTACACGGTTTTTACTAATTCGGCTACAGCCACATCACCCACACTCCAATCCTGGACAAACGGACCATACACGATCTAAAACATGACAGCAAGATAGCCTCACTTTGTTTTGTTTCACAGGCGGAGAAGGAGGAGAAGGATGGTCTACCTTCCTATTATAATCCATGGATTGCTGTAGCATTGTGGAATTCAGATTCTCGCTCTCCCCGAGGTAAGGCAAACACAAAGCTTATTATGATGGCTTATTAATTAGTTATTCATCATAAATAGTATAATTCAGTAGCTATGAATTTGTCATTAACTACAGTGATGGTCATAAGCATGTAGTAAAAAAAAAAAAACAGGAATGTAAGTCTGGATGCATCAATGGCTTCTGGGAATGAATAGGGTTGAGTAAGAAATAAAAGTCTTGTAGTGTGCTGTTCCAGGAAAATAATCAATGATGGGGTGTGACTCTTTTTTACCACAGCAATTTGCCATCACGTACAATTTTTTAATGATTACGGAACGACACGTAATACTTTTTATTGTTTATAGTTACATTTAAAGTTGTGGAACGTCTGCAAAGCAACTAATATTTTAACAGCTACTGTATAAAAATAATCTCTCTCTCTCTCTCTCTCTCTAGCTAATAACGCAAAAAAAGAAGGTTGTCATGTTATGAAAAACTTCCACACACACTTTAAAAAGAAATGTTTATGAGGACTGTCTGTCATACATGTCCCTGTGTAAGTTGTCACTATAAAAATGGTAACGTATCAGAATGAGGAACTACTGTCCATGCTGCTGTTATAGCAAATTAATCATCAGTGACTACGTTTACATGGACAGCAGTAATCTAATTATTGACCTTATTCTGAGTAAGACAATATTGTGATTAAGGTGTTTACATGAGTCGCTTTTAGAATATTCCTTTCATGTTCCTGTTTTACATGTTATAGAACATAGATCGATTAACGGCACACGTCATTACGTCCGACGTTCCCTCCAGAATTTCACGTATCGACATACAGTTGGTCTTCGTTATGGTACTGAATACAGTTTTGGGTGTTTTTATTTTAATTTTACGAAAGCTTCAAGTGCAGTTAGTTATTTGTCATGCTGTAGGTGCTAATAGACGACTGCTTGAAGCCGTGGGCTGCGTCCCAAACCGTGTACTTACCTACTATATAGTAGCTGAAATACATGTATCTCGCCTACTTGTATAGTAGGTAAGTACGCGGTTTGGCACGCAGCCGTGCTCTCTTGTTTGCCATCAAACGGTTGAGCGCTGCCGTGTGTGTACATGTCCTGTCGCAAAATGCGGTGAAAACTCCCACACGACGTTAATAGTGTGATTAAGGTGTGTACATGTCTGTAATGCACTTCCATAATGCGACTAAAACAGGAGTACTCCACGCGTCTTAATTCCATTTGTGTTTACTTCGAGTATGACTTTAGCCGGATTAAGGTCATCAATAATCACTGTTTACATGCTAGTTTATTAATCAGAGTATCTTAATCGGGTTAATATCGGATTATTGCTGTCTATGTAAACGTACTGACTGTCTGACCAAACAGAATAAAGATTTCAACAGCACTGTGGTAAAAGCAAGAGGTGGGCTATTAGAATTTTAAACCACACAAAACAATACCGCCCACTCGTACACATTTAACTACTGGTAAGATAACAACACAAATATCACATTAGTAAAGTTTTTATCTGACGGTTTCTCTGGAAATGCTTCCCAATTGACAGTGTCCCCTACAGGCATGTGGCAATATTAAACTTGATCTGATTTCGACAGTGACACTTTTATTACTGTGGAATACTGAATTACATAATAGAAATCTATAATATTACACACAATCAGACAACACAATACAGGGCAGAGGAATCACAACTGCTGGCTGGATGTTGCTGGTTATACAATATTCCTGTCTTTAGGGAGTCTTACAGCAGATCTGAACTGCAGCAGTGTCAACAGTCCTTGTCTCTGGGACACACTCGCACACAGACATACGCATTCAAAACAACTGAATGAACGATCTTGAATAAAGATGAGTTAATCTGCATAAAAAGTCATCTGGCCTTCCCATAATGCACTGTCAGAGGTCAGTCCGTGATCATTCATGCAGAACCATATCTCTTTCCTCTTATTATTATTTTTTTCTGTCTACATTTCTCACTCTCTCTCTCTTTCGCTCTCTCTCTCTCTCACGCTCTCTCTCTCTCTCTCTCTCTCTCGCGCTCTCCTTCTCTCTCACATTCTCTTTCTCTCTCGTGCGTTCTCCTTCTCTCTCTCACTCTCTCTCGCTCTCTCTCTCTTGCTCTCCTCTCTCTAGCGCTCTCTAACTCTCACGCTCTCCTTCTCTCTCTTGCTCTCTCTCTCTTGCTCTCTCTCTCTCTCTCTCTCTTGCACTCTCTCTCTCTCTCTCACACGCTCTCCTTATCTCTCTCTCGTGTGCTCTCTCTCTCTCTCTCACTTCCTCTCATCTTACCCATTTGAGAAATTAATCTTACCACATACTAGTCATAAAAAAAAACCCCACAACAGCATAAAATGAAATATGTGCACTTAATCCAAAATACACAAAATGGAAATGATCATCAGAACTGCATTAGATAGCTCACGCTGATATGCTAAATTCATGAGACTGACGCATGATTACTTTTTAATTCAGCTTCTATTCTCAGTCTCCGCTGAAAGTCTAGTGCTAAAAAATATGAGTGTCTCAGTCCTAATTCAGCTACAGCTGATCCAGCTGCCTAAATCTCACTTACATGCCGGCAAATTAACACAAGCGTGTACACATGCATAAACACACATAAAGCCACCTCTGACTGTTACAAAGGACTCCTGAGTAGAACTGTATTATTCTTCATTGAATATAAAGCAAAAAGAAAAGAAAAAAAGAAGCTAGCACTCAGCACCAACACAGGTTAATATTACAGTGGGGAATAATCATATAACCAATAATAATCTTTACGTGTATATAGCACTTTTTTTTTTCAGAACTAAAATAGCTTTAAACGGAAAAGATTAAAAGCTCAAACAGTTGTATTTATGATAAACCACATCCTAAATGAATTAACTGGAAAACTCATATAAAGTCAAACTAAGTTCCAAGACCAAGAATATTATAGAGTTTAGGGCTGAGCTATGATTGGTGCTGGGGATTAAGAGTAGACCTGCTTGAGCTGAGCAAAGTGGGATGGGCTTTACTGCTTCAGGAGATCAGCAAGATATTATAACCATTAAGAGTGTTAAATATCATAAGCAGGACTTTGTTGTCAACATGAATCAGAGTAGCTTCAATAAGACTGGATTAATGTGCTGTGACTTACACCATCCAGCAATCTTGAGGATATAAAAGCATGCACTCAGTTTCTCAGTGTCATGTAGGGCTAGCATATTATATACTGTTCGTCAGATGATACACAGTTTTCGACACGTTACCTGCATGAATGTTACTGCATTTTGTGAAATGAGATATTTTCACTTCCTTCCTTGTTTCCGGAAAAATCACATTGCAGTCATTTTATACGCTTCAGTGTTATTGGGCAGTGTTTTCATGAATCCTAGCCTGCAATGTTGCTTTTCCATTGGTGTTATGCATACTCCACATATTATAACTTCAGTACTGCTGTATTACTATTTCAATAGTAGTGGTTAATTAGCTGCTCATATAATGATAATAGGTTTTAACAGATTTGATTTAGAAACCACTTTTAAGGTATCCAAGCATGGTGTACTTAAGGTAAACACTGCATACTGTAAGAAAATATAAACAGGGCTGTCAGAATACCAACATTTTGACTTTGATACCAAAACCAGCAGTTAATCATAAGTATATCTGAAAATATACTGGACAGCCTGAAGATACACTTAATGATAATGATAATGATAATGAGTAATGAGTCTTTATTGGTTACGTATACATTACAGCACAGTGAAATTCTTTTCTTCGCATACCCCAGCATATCAGGAAGTTGGGGTCAGAGTGCAGGGTCAGCCATGATACAGCACCCCTGGAGCAGAGAGGATTAAGAGCCTTACTCAAGGGTCCAACAGTGGCAGCTGGGCAGTACTGGTACTAGTAAGAACCATGACTTTGGACTATATCAGCCCTGAACAGTTTTGCACAAGTCAACAGTGGAGAGGTTCAACAAAATAGACTTCATTAAAGTTAAAACTATAATGAATTTCCTGGTTATACGACTGCACTTTTTGTCCACGTAATACACAGTTATAGACGGGAATTATTTATAATCGTGCTATCCGGTGTCACATAGATGAGGATGGGTTCCATTTTGAGTCTGGTTTCTCTCAAGATTTCTTCCTCGTATCACCTCAGGGAGTTTTTCCTTGCCACCGTCGCCTCTGGCTTGCTCAATAGGGATAAAATTATAAATCTAACATTGATCCTGAATTGATAGATGTCTGTAAATCTGTTTTGCGACATTGTGCTCTGTTCAGCGCGCTATACAAATAGAATTGAATTGAATTGAAATGAACTCTGAATAAAATGTTTTGCGTGTTTTGTAATGGTGAAATTTACATGTTGGCTTTTTTATTACATGTTGCTGATTTTATTTCAACCCTCCTAAACACAAGCCCTTCCAACAAAATCACAAAGTGGCATACTACACAGCATTTGCAATAAATCCTGCTGTCATAAAGCAACCATTCCCTTTCTTCTGCTCAGCGCGTTCATGTCCGAGCACATGTACACCATATGGAGGCATCTGTGTAGCAGATTGTGGGTACAGGCGGAGTTACAGGTAAATCTATCCTCTAAAGTTGCATCACAGTTACATATATAAGTGTTTTCACTGCTTGCTTAATTTTAATCTTATATTCTCCTTGTAAACTTTCTCTGGCTTTGTAAAGTGACCTGAGATTTGAAACAACATAAACTGAGCATATTATAAGTATTATCATTAAGGTAATAAACATCCATACATCCATTTTCTAAACTGCTTATCTTTACAGGGTCTTGGGGAACCTGGAGCCTATCCCAGGGGGCATGGGGCACAAGGCAGGGGACACCCTGGACAGGGTGCCAATCCATCGCAGGGCACAATCACACACACATTCAAACACCCATTCATACACTATGGACACTTTTTGGACATGCCGTTCTGCAGGTAGTAAACAAATACAATCTAATCTCACTCTTTGGGCTATTTTCTCAACAAGTTGAGTGCATGAAACATTTCTCATGAAACTTCACTGGAGCCACTGTGTGCAAATATCGCCACACACAATTTGATTCCTCTTTAGGAAAAATACACCATCAGGGCGGGAAAAAAAATCAAATATGAAATTAATTCCTAAGTAAAGTACTGTATGTTTCCTTTGTGCAAATACGAACACAGACACTGTTCTGTAAAAAGCTGTAAGAACTGGTCCAGAACTAAACCGTACAGCTGAGAGACCTCTCATCCCATAAAGCGAGGATTACACGACTCACCCCCAGTCTCAGGGTCATGGAAATTTGGGTCGAGGCCTTTCTCCAGAAACTTTGAAACCTTCTCAGTATTCCTCTGCTGAACATACTCCATAAACTTCTTCAAGTTAGCCTGTTAGGAAGAGGGAGAGAAGGAAGATGAAGGGGATAAGTGACTGCAATCTACATGTGTAAGTTAAATAATGCAGTATGGGATAAAATCAAAAGGCATGTAGCAGAGCTATGCATCTTCCCTGGAACAAGGATAAATGAATTCACACATGCCCGCACATACGCACACGTACAATACATATAATATTCAGGAAAGAAACAAAACTAGTCTCACTTTAACAAGTTAAACTCTGTACCCATAGTCCACTACGGGGGCGATTGCACAAATATGAAAACGGACAATTCCACACAAATGTGAACCTTACTATGGAAAAACACCATTTTTAAAAAAAAAATCTACACCTTTCGTGTTTATTCAAGTCTCTCTCGTGTTATACGTATGGTGCTTTCTGCAATGGACTTCACAGAGATTTTTTAGGAAATGTGGAGTCTCCCATAAAAGTTTATCTGATTAACGTCTCATCCATAATGCTGAAGATAAGTCTGCATCGTCTTTAAGAGGTTAAATGACAATGACGTGCAAATTGATCTTAAGCTTGTCTCTGCTGTGAGGCATTTTGTTAGCCAGTGTGAGTGCAAATGTCACATCCATAATGCTGGAACTGCCCGAACGCATAACATTTCATATGAACGATTCAAGCACTCATTTAGGGGATTGTTTATAATCCTAAACGAATTCGAATCAAACACGAGTGTTCATCTAGGGTAGAAGGAACGCATGCATCAAGGCGCTTCTCTGTCTTGGCAGCTGGGTGCTGGAATGAACTTCCACTAGATGTCCAAACAGCTGAGTTCAAACGACGTCTAAAGACCTACTTCTTCCTGAAGTTCTTACTGTAAATTAGCACTGTATAGTATATAAGCTTACTTTATTACCTCCGTAACAGAGTTTTTAGACTGATGGTATTCTTAGTCTGTGACCTAGTGAACCAGTATCAGGATGTATTTATTGATAGAAACTCAAAGCACTTCTGTAAGTCTCTCTGGATAAGGTTGTCTGCCAAATGCCATAAATGTACATCTATAACCTGGTCTTATTTCTTTCTTTCTTTTTTTTTTGTTTTCAAATAAAGCCACACTTTAACTGTGAACTAGGGTCTGTCTGATACTAACATCAGTACTGATTTTACGCTCATGATAACGTGGTGAAACAGAGCAGCTTTATATACACATAAACGCAAGATACTTACATAGACAATCAGTAGACATTACAATATTTAAAACTAAAACAAACTGTACAATTAATTCTCACAATGCTAAACTCTCAAACAAGAGCAAATTTAAAGTGCACTCACAACCTGGAGTGCTCCAGTGCATTTCATACAGTTGTTGTTAAAGGGAAGAGAAAAAAAAAATGAAAGAAAAAGAAAAACCCCTCATGAATCTGATTTACAGAGATATTTCAGTGTATCTCTCCAATTTTCATTGATGCTAATAACCTAATAATAGGTTAATAATGTGTTAATAACGCTACAAAGCAAAACATAATAATAAATCATCTTAGCAAGCGAAAATTTATGCGAATTTATCTAGTATTTCTTATTAAAAGATTACAAATACCCAAATATGAGATCATTAAACCTATTTCTGGACATTGTTACTCATTTCAGGCTCGTAGATTTCGTATTCTATTGGCAGATCATTTTGCTTCTTTCTAGAAACAAATGCTTAAAATGAGCAGAAAATGATCTGCCAATAGAACAAGACTATTTCAAGTTTGAAATGAGTACAAATGGTTTGAAATAGGTTTAATAATTTTATATTTGGTTTATTATAATCTTATAATAAGTAATACATAAATCCATAAATACTAGATACATTTTATATTTTATATTATATTGTATTTTATTATATCAAGGTATTTCCACTGGCTAAGATGTCATTTTTTTGCAGTGTAAGGTCTGATCTTTAGCTGCTCCTTGTGATAATTCAATATACATGACAGGATTTGACACATGATCAGCCCTAAGCTCACTACCTTCAGGAGGGAAAAATAAATAAATAAATAAATAGAAACGCTGTTGGGCTTCAAGTAATCCACTTAGACGTAGCTGTTTGTAAAGTTACCATTTCATCGTTTGCCATGAGCTGTTATGTCCACAATACTATACTAAAGTATAAATGATCCTGAAAAAGACGAACTTGCTTCACAAACCCAAGGACAGACCAAATGAAATGCTCAGCTCAGACAGAGAGCAGCAGAAGCAGCGAGTGAGCATGTGTGTGTGTGTGTGTGTGTCACTGCATTGCACACTCTGATATAATACTGAAGACACACAATGTAGCTACACATGTGCAGACAGATAGACATGAAATCACGTGCATTAAAAGCAATATGATATTCTATATGCTGTATGATATCAGATATCAGATCATGTAATATGCTATTAATTTTCTTTCTAGAATGAACAGCTGAAAATGGTTTTACTCATATCAGTCGATGACAAAATACCTGCACCGTTCCACAATTTCCCATCTTACTGACTGTTATATAACTTCCCAAGTCCTGCAACACACACACACGCTCTGCCAAAATGATAATAATAATAATAATAGTAATAATAATTTTAAAAAGCTGTGTGTTTCTCACCATGTGCTGAGGTAACCGTTTTCCAATCACTGCATTCCCTTTGATAGTATCCTGCACATCACAATCCTCGAACCCTTATCCAGCTCTACCACTGTCATCCGAGTGACTCACACAAGCCCTCACACACTTGCAATGCCACTTTCTCCATCCGCACTGTGAGGGACAGAAACTCTGTGGAGCTCCCTTTCTCTCTCTGAGCCACTCAAGCTGTTGTTATGGAGATGTGATACAAAAGAAATGATAGTCTAGCCGTCACATCGTGTGAGTGGAGTCCCGTCTGTGTGTGTGTGAGTGTGTGTGTGTGTGTGTGTGTGTGTGAGTGCTACTGAAACAAGTTGCAGACAAAGTGTCTGGTGTCATTATCATATCAGAGTACGTCTCTGCCCTTTCCTGACTCTGACTCACGTCAATGAACAGTTACAGCCTTGTGCATTAATGGCTCTCCTTAATCCAAACACTTTACAAAACAGTCCCATGTGCGCTGGCTTTTACTGACTCAGCTCCAGGTGCGAACACTCACTTGATCAGTGATGTGGAAGCCAGAGTGCATTTTTAACCTGAACTGACATTATTTATTTATTTATTTACAATTTCACATTCATTCTGTTTACTGTGGTGTGTTTTGTTTAGTTTTTTCGGTGGATTTTGTTATCTAATCTGTGTATTTTTCTTATCTATTCTTCAACCTGTCAAAGTTTGGCACGAATGTGGTGGTGGAAGCATGCCAGCTTAAACATATACCAGAGGATAAAAAGACAGATTATGTGAGCTTCTCTTAAAATGCAAAAATACAGAGAATCTCACCAGCAGCTCCTATTAGTCACTAGCAGCTATCACGAGTTCTCTAGATAAATGACTTTAGGCTTTAGGATGAACTTATTTGGACATCTTTATGTTGTGGTGTGATGATGTTGTTAACATATGCGTATTAATTTCCCTCCGAAACGACCTGATACAGGCGCTGACCATAAATCGCTATCGAATACCATCAGGGCAACTTACAGCAGGTCATGAACATCATATTATAGAGGATATTTTTTCTCCCATAACTCAGTAAAAAGTGTGGTTTACAGAGTATGACAATAGTGTGTTCATGTCCCTCGGGCTGTGCTTGGAAAATCTGAAAACATTTGGCTTTATTCATGTCTACGGGTAGTCCAGATGAGAAGTTTATGACTGACACTCAGAGGATATTATCATCTTAGCGGTTTATGACCATGCTAAATATTTTGACAGTCCACTCCCTTGGTCATATTTCAGCTAGTCTCTCATTATGGTTCTTCAGAAATAAAAAAAAAAAAACTACAGTTCAGTTTGAGCTTGGAATGGATCACTGGAGTAATGGATATTAATTCTCATTAGCCTATTATCCTGCATGTAATTAGGGTCATAATTATTGGCATATTTTCATGAACGAACATTTACCTTTTGTTTGATGAGCAATGCTTTTATCCAAAGTGATTTTAATGAAGCGAAATGCAATTGCAGGATATAGATAGATGAGTAGCTGAGAGTTTAGTACCAGACAGTGACCTTCACTCATTCAAACTGACAGCCTTCTGGTTACAAGCACAGCGCTACCACTTAGAATGGAGGGAATAACTATTCAGACACTGAAAAAATATTTAACATATGTACTTAAATGAAGACATTTGAGTTTGAGATTAAAAGATGAATATGAGAAGTGAGTTTCAGCTTTTATTTCTTGGTGTTTATATGTAGATGTCATAGAACATAGCACATTGTGTATCAGACCACATTTGTAGGTGAGGAAAACTATTGGAACAAGCCTGGAAACCATTGCAAAAGGAAAATTCAACATTTTGGTGATGTCAGTGGGTCACCGGTTTGATGAAGTTATTGCAAGCAAGGGATATGCCACCATATATGAACTGTTATTTACTTTAAGACTATCTGTTCCCACAGCTCATCTAAAAATTGGGTGGTCAGCCACATCTACACATCCAGATCGAAATATCAACAAAGCTGAAATTCTGATCTATCGTCATATTCATCTTTTAAGCTCAAACCCATATGTCTTCAATGTATAGCAAAAACAATAGTACTGGCCTTGCTGTTCCAATACTTTCAGAGGGGATGATATTTACATTTTCAGACTATTTACTACCATTCAGACTATTCGAACTTGCTCTGCAACTGCTGGTTCATTGGAACTGTATCTCATCCAGATGTTTCCCTCGTCTTAATCTAATGACCAACTGCTACACCCAGACCCAGGCTCCGGCTAGCAATAAACAACTCATGCTCTATTTAGACAGTCACAAGAAGCCAGGTGAGAAGGAGAGAGAGATACAGTGCACATCATATTTATCTTATGCAGATTCACTCTGACCCACAGCTGTCTGGCACTCTATAAGCAAGTTCACACGAGTAGCTGGGGAGCCAATTACGGAATAAAAATGGATAGTCTGGATTTGGACTTGGAAACTTGAAAGAACATTTAGCATTTAAATGGATCGATGAGCAACGCTTGATAAACATTGCTTAGGATATTTCACATACAGCTACGTAATTTTTTTTTATTTTTTAAATGCAATGCTTTCACGCAGCAGCAACTCTAAAGCGGACACTTTTTCTGTGTGATATATAGAATATTCTTCAAACTGAGACTGTAAGAGTCACTTTTTGTCTGCTTCTTGCAGCACTATTAAGCATCCAATAAAGTAAAGTGTGCTAAAATGCCAGTGCTGTAATCCTAACCATGACATTTTGCTATGCTTTAAAAAGAAAGAAAAATTTTTAACAAGTTTTCAGGTTACACTTGATCTATTTTAGCATTCCGGATTTAATTAATAGTTTGATTTATTACTTTTAGATTTAAAAAAAAAAATTAATTAAAGCACAACTTAATTATGGAATCCAAAACATTTCCATGTTTTGCAGTACTTAAACGACTTTAAACGCCTTTAGCGCAGAGTTCTACTTGTTTTGTGTTACATCATCACTGCAGCACACATTCACAATACATAAATAAAAACCCCTCTCAACAGGTCACACTGGAAGACCTCGAGCAAGCATTAACATTATCGCTACAATAAAACGTAACACTGTCCACAACAATCGCTGTAATGTTCAAATATACACAGTACAGATTATAATACATGGAATCACACAAGCAAATCAGAAATTAAACGTAATTTAAACACACATTCGAGTTCTCCCCTGTACAAACAACAAGGGAACATTCGAATCACACTCCAACACACAGATACAGTAATATTATACACAGCTGACCTCTACCAGTATGAGCGCCTGGTATATCAGTACAGCTACGCTCCTGGCTGGCTGTCCGTGTGCACACAGCAGATGTGGTGGAAGCCCACGTCTCGGCTCACAGGCATCGCTGTCTTTCACTCTGACACCAATCTGACGTCTTAAGAGTACTTTTATGAGCGATCACACTGGAAGGATGGAGTGGAGCCAGCAGGCTGTTTCAGAGCCAAAGAGAGATGTGTTGCTTATATGAGAACAAGTAGCTAAAATTCAGTTTCTTCACACATATATTATTAGCGTTGGGCATTTACTACGTATACTAGGTATGAAGACAACAAAACATTAACGCTTTATCTGTTGCAGTCAATTTCTTTAAGTCAAATACACTTAAATATAGCAAAAATGAATTTTAAATTACAAAGTTTGAGTAAAATTTTTGTTATATTTAAGTGTATTTGGCTTAAAGAAATTGATTTATCAACTTAAAAAATTTGAGGTAATTAGTTTCCTCAAATTTTTTGAGTTAAATGAACTATCCGGTTTTCCAGTGTACAAACTGGAACAATAAACTGGAAATCAAAGAAGAACATCAATCTCACACAAAGGAAGACGTAACAATCGATTACTTAATGATGGCAAAGTTAACTGCCGCAATCAAAAATAAAACTAGAGAATTCAATTCTATTTAGACACCACTCATCACCTTCATACACCAGTGAATCACTTCACAATAGATTTCTTACAACAGCCACACCACATCAAAGCCATAGCAGACATTCATCCACCTTTTCATACATTTTTTTGTACCGCTTTTCCTACACAGGGTCCCGGGGAGCCTGGAGCGTATCCCAGGGAACTCATAGAGATCATAGATTATGAAATATCTGTATTTCTGTCCTCCGAAAGGGTGGGGGGTTTGTTAGGTGAAAAAAAACGATAGAAAAATAAAACCCCTAAAACTAGCTATAGCCCGAGAGGGGGGTTCTGGTGTCTTTTTAAGATGTTTCTTCACAAAACTGCATCCAGAAAACCAAACTATGAGATTTGCAGCTAATTCTCACTGAGCACCTCTCGATCACGGAGCACATCAACCGCACATTACGTATAGAGCAAATGGTCATGACCTGCAGGCAGACTCACATCTGTTCGCGGATGTGACCGTGCTAAGCACACTAATCTTATGCTTGGTATTATATAAGAGATAGCTTTTTTTCTATTCGATTTTCTCTTTTGCATTACACAAAATGCACAGGTGCATGAAAACCTCACAGTTCATCACTGCATAAACAAAACAAATACTAGACATGCTTACAATTTGCATTTTAATACATATTCTCTCAAGCAGAACTATCTGTATATTTACATTTTCAATAAATGTGTGTTTTTACAGCAAACACAAATGAAATCTAATATATATATATATATATATATATATATATATATATATATATATATATATATTATTTTTTTTCTTATATACTTCATTGTATGAGACAGATGATGATCTTGAATTAAACTGCACGGGCTGTGCTTCATAAAAGTGCAGCAGGACGAGTCTGAAAATATGAGAGTGGTTAGAGTTGTGCTAGTGCTGAAGTGGTGAGATAAGACGTCACATTACCGGACACTATAAAGTGATAAAGCAGCCTCTGGTGGGAGGAGGACACGAATAAGGAGGATAAGGAAAGAAGGATCAGGATGAGAAGAGGACTGACTGATGCTGATGCCAAAAGTGAGGGAGAGAGAGAGGGAGGGAGAGAAAAAAAAGCAGCAGACATGATAATTAAGACACAGTGGCTCACAGCTGCATCAAACATCTGGAGCAAAGATCATGTGTGTGTACGTGTGTAAAAAATAATATCTTTCATTAAGCACTCTAAACTTTTCAATCTCAAGTTTCAATAAGGTCGATGAAGTAATTAAAGGGGTCATATGAGGATTTTAAAAGTTCATTATTGTGTTTATTCGGTGTAATAGAATAGGTTAACATGCTTTAATGCTAAAAAAAAAAAACACATTAATTTTCTCATACTGTACATTATTGCAGTACCTCTATTCCCAGTCTGTCTGAAACGTTCTGACTGAGTTCCGGTTTCTCCAAAGCCCCTCCTTCCGAAAAGCCCAAAGTGCTCTGATTGGCCAGCTGACCCATTGCAGTGTGATTGGCCAAAAACCTCAAGCGTGTGTCGGAAGCGTGTAACGCCCCTTACCATAATTGCGAGCTTCAGCTTCCAAGGCTTTATTCTAAAGCAATAATAAACAGAGTTAATGTCGTCGATTTTACCGTATCAGTTCGAGCCCGAGTCAGATTCTGAAAATGCAGATGATCACGCAGATTAATCGGAACCGACTTTGCAAGCACGATTTGAGCGGAACGTTTCATAGTGATAAGTTTTTATTTTGCAACTCTCTTACCTTTCAGATACCATGTTATAATGGTCTAATTTGTCTTCCTCACTGTAACAACTTTAGGTTCTGAAGTGACAACATGAAATATAATTGAAAAAAAAATGTTAATTAATTAAAAATTTTAAAATGAAGGCGGCATTATGCTGATTTTTCAAATTGTGACGTAGACGTTTGCAGAAGTGATATCTGGACTTGTACCGAGGTGTTTTAGGCAGGTCTGGAGCAGTGTTCTCTGTTAGAATAAATCCCTTTGTGGAAGACTATGAGCTTTGTAACTTTGCAAATCTTATACATGCACAAACAGATACATTACACACTAAAGGAAAAGGAAACCATTCAAACGCATCATATGACCCCTTTAATGAAGAAAAATAAAGTGTGTTAGTAAGGTTTTGGGCCACCAGGAATCACCAGAACAACTTCGATTCTATTCTCATCAATGATGTCTAACACATTGGTCTAAAATCTTCCACAGGTGTTCGTTTGGGTTGATATCTGGTGACTGTGAAGGTCATTTTCATCCTCAAACCATTCAGTGAGCCCTTGTGCCTTGTGGATGGGGTGGAGTCATCCTAGAAGAGAGCGCCCCCATCACTATAAAGATGAACAGTCAGAAGAACTTTGTATTAATTTGCTGTGACTCTACCTTCTAAGTGGACAAGCAGACCCAAACCATGACTGCAAAATGTCCTCCATGGTACAATACAGCTCGACATTATATTTTCCTTTAAGTTGTCACCTGTCTGTATGTGTATATGTGTGTATGCTTGTGATACAGTTCATATGCAAGTGGATTCTAACATACAAAACAGCAGTAACACATTACGTTATAGTTAAGCAGACCTTAACACAGAGTGTAAGAAATAATTAAGCAAGAAAGAGAAAACAAATAGACCAAAAAAGGAGAGAATATTATAACTGTGCATCATAGTGTGTCTGAGAGTTCAGATGCCCAGCCCCCTGTACTCTGCTCATCACTGAAACTAGGTTAGGGCAGTTTTGATGCCCTCAGGGCATTTTCTTTCTGTACCACTAAGCTAAGTGACCGCAGTTACAGCCCCAAAACTACAGCTGACAGCTTCACAGTGCTCTACCAACTCAAAAACCCTTCTGCTTCATAGAGAGAGGGGTGTTGTGTATTATTTAAGAGCATTACATGTCTGATGTTTAATGTACAAGCATATGAAAGGGGAAAAAAAAAGATATACGACTGAATTAAACCAGGACGAGATAAAGCAAGAGAGGCTGAGGGAGAGTAGGATAATGCTAGAACAGGAAAAATACAAAGCAGGATGCAATAAAAAGAATGAGGGAGTGTGTAATTCATAATTTCAATAATAACCGATACACATTCATTGTAAATAGTTACTCTTTAATATATTATTGGTTAAACACACAGATTTAGCTATCTACACTGTTATCACAGATCTGCCCATGAAATGGTGACATCTCTGATTGTTAGTCCTAGTAAAGCTGTCTGGAGGCACTACCATGAGTTCAAACTGTTTCACACTCAGGTGAAAGCCCCAGGCAGCCAGTGTATCCCGCAGTCCCTGAATTTGCTCAGCAGGACTGAACAATAAGGACAAATTGCTATTATAACTGTACTGCTATATGGTATGATTGCAATATAGTTTGAATAATAATAATGTCCCACCACCATGGGATTTATACACAAGGTTAAATATTTGGAAGAAGAATGACTGAGGTACCGCCCCAATAGGTCTACTGAGGATGTGATCTCTTATGTCTTACACACCACCCTCATCCTCACCGACACCGACAGCAACAAAGAGAACTATGTGAGGCTGCTGTTTATAGACTATAGCTTAGCCTTCAATACCACAGTCCCACACAGACTGGCCTCCAAGCTCAAGCACCTTGGCCTTAATGCTCCCCTCTGTGACTGGATCCTGGACTTCTTCACAGGCAGTGACAAATAAATAAAATCTTGAAATCTTGACTAGTACTCTACGCACACAATGGGAAAAGTTTGGTTTGTGCTTGTTTTTAAGAGTGGGGTTCAAGGCAACTAGCAGGTCCATTCACGTTGTGCACTGCTGCAGCAAGTACTGAGAAACCTGTTGACCTACTAGTGGATCTATTCTACCTTTCAGGTAAATTCAGAGTCATAACAACAAGAAAAACTGGCATCAAAGTGAAGGTGCTGGTAAACTGGATATGACTGGTAAATTGAACACCCCGGATACAATTTCTTCTTGGAGTCTGAACAGCTAATTGACATCATGAAAAGGGGCTTCTGAAATCTCCACAGATGTAGAGTGTTTCTTCTGGGGAGTCAACTGGTAGGCTTTGGAAAATTTGTTGATAGTAATTAGTAAGGTTCAAAAATTGGGATGCAGGTAGATCAGGTTTGATTCAGGACAGGCAGAGCCCGAGGATACTGACAGGCAGTTCTCTGGAGGTTTTGGATTGAGTGTAGATTGTCAGGCTTTTACTAATTTGGCTTGCTTCCAACGACTGGTAGAAGAAGTAGCTCCTCACCAGTCAGTGTATTTCATATCTGGATGCCTGAATGTTACAGACATGTAAACCTTATAGATAAGGTGGTCATGGATGGACCTGAGGACGAAACTTTGGAAGGAACTGGATCTGAGAACTGAGTTGTGGCTCTGTCTTTCCTCCTTGATGTCTCATCTGACTGGACACACCAATCTGGTAAGAAGGTGGATTACATCTGGGGGTCTGGGAGATGTAATCATTATAAACGATAAATCAACTATATACCACAGGTAGAGGTTTAGGCTTGAAAAAGGCTGATAATGTAGAAAGCCTATAACCTAAATGGTTACTAAAGGGTCACTGACCACACTATCATGACACCTGAACTGGTGATGAAGACAGTTTTGCATTTGTTTTCCTTACCATTACATTTCACATTAAAAGCATAATGCAGCTCTAAATATTCTTCTAGAGCAGTTAGTATCAAGTGTAAAAGATATCAATAAATTTACTGTGATTGAATTCAAGCTGCTGTAGTCTAAGAATGGCAGGCTTTTTTTCCTAAATTGCTGGCAGCTTTGAGAGAGACGTTGTAGGCCAATTGTTTCCCAAGTCTAGTAAATTCTAAATGTTTGGAACTAGGGGGTAAGCTTTACTTTGATATCTGTAAGCACCTTGTATCCATCCCCTTGTTTGTAAGGAGGTAATCATGCCACTGTGCTTACAACATGTTTTTTTTGTGTTTGGACTGAAGGAGTAGCTCTTGCCATTATCAAGATTTTTTTTACTTGGGTGAAGTGAAACAGCAGGTGAGATTGAAAAATTTTGAGAGAGATCAGAGACTCCAAACTGCCAATTCCACATCATTTAATGAGATAGTGGATTGTTCAAGGAGATTGAAGATAAACCTGGTCTTATGAGACTAGACATAATACCCAGGTTACACTATGGAAGAGAAAAGTGCATGTATTTTCTCTTGAAAGAAAGAGGGGGTAAGCAAAGGACAAGGGTTATGGATATGCTACTGTTATGCGAGGTCGCAGCTGACTAACTTCAGATTCGATCAGTGCTGAAACAAACATAACACAGTGATCAGAATATGTAGATGGGCTCAGAGGTTTCTATGCTTCATGAATAAATACTGTATGAAGTATAAGAGGTTCTCCTCAGTCAGTTCCTCCCCCAGGCTACACCTGTGACGGTGGTTGGGAAAATGGTAATGTTCTCTGAGGGAGGACTCTTGGCTAATGGAGATTGTCCAGTCTCGTGGAGAGTTAATGAACTCTGAGAAGGTGAGTTAATTATCCTTGCAACTGAGACCTCAATGAGACCTTGGCAGAAGCCAGTTTTAACGCTTGTTCATTTAGTCTCTTCTCAGCTGCCAAGGTGTAGAAGGTCAGGGCATAATCAACAGTGGGCTTCTATCCTTGCCTGAGGGACAATAATTATTTAACAACATCCTTCCCTGATAACTCTCCTCATTACCACAACACCTTACAGAACATTTTTGTGGAAATTGTATGATCTCTTGACTCCATACCATTGTGGCACATGTAAATACCCATCTAGTAAATATATAATATCTTTACAAAACTGATACCTGATACCAGCTTTTAATGTTTGGTTTCCTGCTGAATGGAGACACTGATGACGGCATGAATCACACTACAGAAGAGATTTCTGTGTCATGGAACCAAGAGGCTGGCGATTTTCTCAGACATACAATGAAGTAAGACTACACTAGGAGCCTTAATATTTTCTGCTGGAGGACTAAACCCACACAGAGAGTCAATCTACAAAGATCACAAGGGATTTTCAATAATTTGAGGTCTGAAATGTAATTTATTGTTATTTGTATCACATTATTATTTTTATTTTTTTTACTGGGCACTACTATATCTTATAATAGCCTCTTCCCATTATAGCTCAAAAGTCCTGAGCACAGAGTAGCTGTTTCGATTCCGATTCTACCGGGAAACATCAAACCTGTTCTAGCATGACAGTGCCTATGTGCACAAAGTGAGCTCCTCAAAGACATATTTTGCCAAGGTTTGAGTGGAAGAATTCAAGTGGCCTGCACAGAGCCTTGACCTCAACCTCAACGACCACATTTGGGATGAACTGTAACGCCAAGTGCACTCCAGTCCTCCTTACCCAACATCAGAGCCTGACCTCACTAATGCTCTTGTGGATGAATGAGCACAAATCCCCATAGCCATGCAAAGCATTCCCAAAAGATTGGAGGCTGTTACTTCAGCAACGTTGTGACTAACATTGGAATGGGATGTTCAACAAGCACATACAGATATGATGGTCAGGTTTCCATATAATTTTGGTCATATAGTGTAGCTTAATGGGACTAGCTTGTTTTACTGATTTGTTTTACATATCTTTCCATTTCTGTCCCTAACTCTCTGCATCATTAATTAATCAAATGGCAACAACAACCACACATTGTGCTACATTTACATTTACAAGACTTCAGTCACAAATTTTCTGCCTTCAGAATCCACATTCACGTTTGTAAGTGACTACTGCATGATCTTAGTGTGAAAGAACCCACATGTACACAGTTTCCAAATCAATAATGTCAGTAACTACATACTGTAAACAACAGCAAAACATCCATGCTGCAAGACAATCCATTACATCAGAACTTCTTCATCATACAGCGATGATTTGCTCTGAAATTTGGTTTGTCTACACAGTTTGTCCACGTTCAGTGCATTAAGCCAAAATAGACCAGAAAGTTCTGTGGGGAAAAATCTTACCCACTATTACTGTGCTGCTGTGTCTACTCTTATCGTTTATTACAAGTACACAAGCATTCAATGATTCTTGTCCTTTTATCCTAATATTCATCTCCCCAATACACTACATTATTGTAATATTATAACACTTATGCTGCCTGAGTCACACAGACTCACACACACTTCTTAACAAATCACTAGAACTGGCTCTAAATCATTATATTCTACCTGTACCTCTAAGATGTTGGTGATCAGATTAGACTAGATCAGAGTACATGAATTCCAGTCACGGTCGCACTGTTTGTGATTAAATATATTTGAGGATCACGAATACATAATACTGATTAATTTTCAGCAGAAGAACCGCTGTTCACCTCAAAGAGTCGGTTCAAAGAGTTGACTCATTCACGAACGACACACCACTACTCGGCCTGGAGTTCTGTTTTAACGGCAGATAACAATTTCAAAACATCTTGTGTGAGGAAAAAAAAAAAAAAAAGAAGATCTTAATTTAGCTCTGTTTGACTTCTTGAGGATTAACTCAAGGAAAAAATGCTTTTAGCAGTGCTGTGGAATTTAATTTTAGTGACGAATCAAATTTAACCCCAAGATTTCTTACATTTGGTTGAACACTGTCAGAAATAGAACCTAAATTAAAAACAGCTGGAGACCTGGATCTTGTATTTCTTAAAAATAGCACCCAAGGAGAGCATATAAAGTGAAAAAAGAAGAAGGCCTAAAATGGACCCTTGGGGCACACCGCATAATAGGGGAGCCGATGAAGAAGAAAACTTCCCAATGCTCACTGAGAAGGTTCTGTCTTTGAGGTAAGAGGCCATCCACTGCAGGGCAACATGCCAAATACCCACCACATTTTCCAACCGATGTAACAGAATTCTATAATTGATGGTATCGAATGCAGCACTTAAATCCAACAAGACAAGCACAACATGCAATCCAGTATTGAGAGCTTGCAACAGGTCATTACTGACCTTCAACAGTGCAGTTTCCATCCTGTGCATTGATTTAAAACCCGACTGAGATGTATCTAAAATATTGGACGCGCTGATATAGGAACTCAACTGACGATACACAACTCTCTCTAAGAGCTTTGAAATAAAAGGCAATTTAGAGATAGGTCTAAAATTGCTGAGGATAGATGGGACAAGATGGGATTTCTTGAGCAGAGGGTGAACCACAGCATGTTTAAAACTAGCAGGTACATCTCCATTTGCTAGAGAACTATTAATAATACCTGATACAGCTGGGCTCAAGGTTATAAACACTTCCTTGAAAAGACGAGTTAGGATGACATCTGACTCACAACTGGAGCAATTAGCCTTGGAAACGATAGCTGAGCAGAGGTGACTGGATGAAAACAAGTTAGTGAATCTGTTGGTGAACAAATCAAAGGGGGATCATATGTTGATGGATTAATGGAAGACTTGATCTCCAAGACTTTAGTATCAAAAACTCTGAAAAGCTTCTCACAGGTTTCCTGAGATGCAACAAGGCAAGGGGCTGATAAAGGATTTAGCACTGAATCAACTGTCTTAAGCAAAATTCTTGGCCGGTTAGCATTTTCAGTGATGAGTTTGGAGAAGAATTTAGACTTAGCCTCGTTCACCAAACTTTGGCAACTGGTTAAGCATGCAGTTAAACATTTGTACGAGACTTGGAGTTTGTCTTTTTCTGCTTTCGCTCAGCCTTTTGCCACACTTGTCTAAGAGAGCGGGTGATATCATTTAACCAAGACTAAGCGGTGTCCTTTCCCTTTGCTTTCCTGGGCTTAAGGGGCGCAACAGAGTCTATAGAAACGGGGCAGGATTTAGTAAAAACTTCCACCATTTCTTCAATGTTTAATTTGTCAAAGAAGACAGCATCCACAAAGTTAGCTTGATAGTACTCTGAAAATAAATTGGAAGGTTGAATGAAACGAGAATAACTCACAGACTGAAAGCCAGTGGAGGTGCAGAAACACCGACCGGTTCAAACACAATTGGCAAATGGTCTGAAATAGCAGCATCAATCACTCTCAGATTTATTACGGGAAAGCCATGTGACAACACCAAATCCACCAAATTTTTAGTAGGGCTAAAAACTAATTGTGAGAGGTTTAGAGATTCAATGAGACATAAAAACTCTTTCACCAAAGGTTTAGACGGACAGCAAAGGTGAATATTAACGTCTCCAAGAATCAACAGTCTATCACAACGAGACACACTATTAGATAGGAACTCAGAGGATTCTTGAATAAAACCCTTATTACATTTCGGACGCCTGAAAATCAGTGCACATAATACAGGCCCCCCATGTCGATCCTCATAACTGCACCTCAAAACTGGAATACACATCTGTATGTATTTTTTTTGTTTTTAAAATAGGTTTTTAAAAGGTTTTTAAAAATAGTAGTAACACCCCCACCATGTCCAGAAATTCTTGGAGTGCTAAAAAAAAAATAAAATAAAAAAAGCACAATCCGCGGGAGAAAGCTCATCAAGAGATGAGAAGTCACCCAATTTCAGCCATGCAGGGGCAAAGGCAGTGGTCTAGTGTTCATAAGGTTGTGAGTTCAAACCCCAGCACCACTGTTGCTCCCTTGAGCAAGGCCCTTAACTCTCAATGGCTCAGATGTATAAATGAGATAAATGTAAGTCGCTCTGGATAAGGGTGTCTACCAAATAACATAAATGTACTGTAATGTAATGTTTCAGTCACAAATAAAAATCAAGCGAGTCGGAGATGAAGAAGTAATTTAGAATGAACGATTTGTTAGAGAGTAACTTTGTGTTTATCAAGGCCATCCTTACCGTCAAGAGATAAAAACTTGATTTAATGGATTTACTGACCGTAACTCTGCACCTGACTTTGAAGAACGATGAGATGAAATTACTGGAACGTAGTCGCTAACCAAGGAAGCGAACTGTGCACCTTTACAGAAGAGATCCTTGGTGAACATATCGAGGACGGCATAGAATTTTCAATGAAGCACAGTGATTATATATATCCACGGGGAATACGATATGAAGAGTACCGATTATGCAGATCCAAAGATGAGTACAAGAGAGCCATACCTTGACAAATAAAATATCCAAGAACCGAAGGGCTGAGTGCATTAATACAGCTGTAACATACAAGAGCAGTGAGCAGAAGGGACTTCATACTTTGTAACACCACCACAACCAGGTCTTAATGCAAACAAGCATGGCAGAAATACAGCTACCAGGCCTCCTCAAGTCCAGCCAAACACAAGCCAGTAAGTGCCGAGCCTCACCTGAGGTAAGCCGATGTTTTAGTGGATGAAAGGCAGGCAGGTAGTTCAGGCGTTCCCTGAGACTAGCCGCTGACCATCCAGATAGGGTTGCTCCGAAAAATAATATATATGACACGTAAAACTGAACAAAAATCGTACAAACCAGATCCTAAAGAACTCATTTAAAAGTTTAAAAGGATCAAGCCGGTGAGCAGCGGCAGTCAGATATGCCAGCGTCCGCTCGTCTGCTCGTGTGAACAGCTATTACTTATATTAATGCTGACCACTATAATGAAGCCTGCATTGACCTTTTAGTATACTAAATGCTAATGCTAATGCACTGTGTCTCATGAGGGTGAGGATATTGTGCCCAACTCAAATGTCTGTCTTGTATTTTATAATTATAGCAGCAATATATCAAGAATGTGCAACCATCTATTTCCATTAGGCTAATGCTTTAAGCTTGACAAAACACTACTGGGAGATACATGTGTAAGAAATGAGGTGTGTTTGTGTGTGTGTGTGTGATTACGGAGGAGATTTTATTACCAAGCTCACAGATTAATCATAATGATCATGTTGGCCCTGTGTTCTCTCTGTGCTTGTTTGTTTATGTGTGTGAGCATGTGTGTATGCACAGGATTCTGATGAATGACCACATTTTAACCCCTTTCATTGTTCAGGAGATGAGTTGCCATGGTTACCTGCTAGCAACTGATCATTCACCTTGGTGGCTTACACATAACTGCTTTAGTAGTACTTACTGTCTTTTTGTGTTAAATAGATTCATTTTAGCTGGCAAATACACACACACACACACACACACACACACACTGATTAGACACAAATAAAAGTAGTGCCATCATCACAATTAGCATCATCAGTACAACTACAATACAAAAGTGTTTGTCTGGCACCAAACACACCAACACTTAGTAGTCAATAGAGATACTTGTATATAAAATTTTGGAAAATGTCTTGTGCAAATAAAAGTGCTTCTAAGGATGTAGGAGATAAAACCAGTAGATGTTTATCTGGAAATTCTGTGTATTACACTTAACTTTCACTAGACCAACTATCCACACTGAAGTAAACAGTGTTGCTTCCTGGATTTTAAGCTCTTTAAGCTCCTGGTCAGTGTTGTGGTGGATCCAGAGCCTATCCTGGGAACACTGGGTGCGAGGCAGGAACACACCATGAATGAGAGCACAGTCGTAGCCATCAGAGCCAATCCACCTAGCAGCAGGTTTTTTTGGGAGTTGGGAAGAAACCAGAGAACCCCGAAAAACCTACACTTGGACGCTGGGAGAACATATGAAACGCCAGAGAGTAAGTTGAGCTAAGGTTCAAACCGTGGAGTCCGGAGCTGGGAGAAGGTAACTCTACCCTCTACGCCATTGTACTTTCCATTAAATGAATCATGGTGTCTCAATGATATTGATGTATTGGTATTGATGGGGCTTTTTGTTCTTGTTCTACTATAGGTACTGATCAAGACAACAATTAATCAACAATTAATTAATAATAATCAATTACAATTAATTAAGTGTAAAAATGTGCTGAAGCACACAGAAATTACAGATGCGGATGCATTCTGTACTGTATATGTGACAAAATCTCGAAATCCCATTCTGCTTGCTGTGGCAAGCTAATATTTACCAAGCCTGCGATAAATCCGGGCTCTTTCACGTTGCACAGCATGCACCTTCCCTAACACACAACTATTTCTCTGACTCGAAATGACGCCAAAATAACATCCACTCACAATTTTATCAAACCATCTCCACTGATGCTATAAACAAGTCTTAATTATAATGGAATGAAATAATGAAATTGGTATATTATAGTTATTGGTATTATATATCACTTCTAACAGCAGATGGCCAATGGGACCAAAGATAGTTGGCCATCACTTACCTGGAGAGGGGTGTGGCTCAGGCTGCAGAGAACTCCTCCAAACCCCTCTCCATGGGCCAATCACAGATCACAGCAATTCAGTTTTAGTGTATTGGCATTTAAATATATATATATATATATATATATATATATATATATATCCTTATTTTTTCCATTCATATATATTCAAGCTGCACAAAGACCTCCACATAAAACATGTTGTTTATATTTGCATATGTGCTGACCCAGAGCACTGCTTAATGGATTTCTATAGTGTTGTAAATTACCATGTTAAGTGAAGAACAAACACAACAATGAGAACTGAATAGAAATGTTGAGTATGTTTTGAATATTACCAATGTTGAAAAATGTTGAATGTGGAAAAAAGACTGAAAATACCAGTTGAATTAGGGACACGTGAAGCCAGCCAACAGCATGTGTTTGAACTGCTGTTCATGCTTTGTCATAGGACACTCAGAGGAGAGCACTACCTACCCTCTTCTGCATTCAAAAGCTCACAGATGCCTATGATTGGTTAGTGTTGCTGTGATTGACAGGGGAGAGCCAGTAATGCCATCCCATGCACCCAGAGAGAATGGTCAACTTTGCTGCTTTGACTCCCAGCCAAAGATGGCTATGGAATCATCGGGATCCAAACTTACGACCTCACAGTGATAGGACAAATGCTTTTCTGTTGCACATTTGCTCCTGAATTTGTTCCTGACTATTTTGAAGAATGTTTTACAACCTTGTTGTGAAATGTTCAGTGCTGTGAAAAAGTATTTGCCTATATCTGATTTCTTCTGGGTTTTTTTTTTTTTTTTGTATATCTCATACTAAATTGTTTCAGAAACTAAAACAAAATCCAAGATAAAACAAAGGTAACCTGAGAAAACACAATATACAGTTTTTAAATGATAATGCTAACTATTTAAGCAAAAATGTTCCCTTTCAAAGGGAACTTCGACGTTGCATTTAGCATAACAGTATGGGAACGCCTTGCGTGTGTGACCAGTATCTGAAGCTTGTGTAAAATCATGCCTCTACTTATAGGCCTGCCATGATCAGGTGACGTGGCAATTAAGTGCGTTGCATGATATATATATGGCACCTGTGAACCACACCGCCAGCCTTATTATCTTCAGCGAGACTGCATGTCTGTTGTTTGTGTGACAAAAACGCTTCATTTCTACTCGATATTTTCTCAAAATCTCTTAACTTTTATATCCTTTTTTAGAGGAAAAGAGAGGTAAGTAATGAGCGAGAAAGAATTCAAGAAGTGTGTTACGGCTTGCTTCCGTTTCATCACGGGGAAAAGTGCACACTTTCTGGGTGAAGTTTTAGCAGTGTAGTATGCGATGACAGCCTCGAGAGTCTGTGCATGGTAACGCCTACATTAAGCAGCTCGGCTCGCGACTCGCGCTCTTCTCGAAAAAAACGGAAGCCGAATCGAGTCGGGTTTCAGAGCCTCGCGGATCTGGGCCGGCCGCTGCCGAGGCAACCAGCCGTCTCAGGTTCGGGGGATCTCTTATAGATCCGGAAGAGACGAGCGCTGCTCTATCTCTTGCTCTGTCTTCCGGGTTCGGTTCTCCGCTGGATTTTGGAGCTTGTGTCACGACTCCTCCTTCCACTATGGAAAGCCAAAAAGCAATAATTCCTCTCTGACTCCGAGGAGTTAGAAGGATGTGTTAAAAACGGAGAGCAGCATATAAAGAGCTGCTTGAAGTGATTACCCAGAGAAAGTAAATCCCTCACACTGCAGAAACTCCCCCGTCTTCCAGAAGTTTATGACAAAATCTCAGGCTTCTGGGGGAAAACCACGCATAAGCCATATTCATAACCCCACGATGTTGGATTATGCGGCCATTGTGGAAATGAACGGCATGGCTATTTAACTATGCTCAAGGTGGAGGAGGCGCTTGCGAGCTATCTCTCTCCACCGACGGCAGGTAATTACGGGGGCTGGCTTGCCTCCAAGCCATGTAAGGCCACCGTGACATTGGTGGGCAAGCCTATGCAGTAGTAGTCTTGCTTGTGGGTCACTGCAGACAATGACAGGGTTGCAGGCCTACCAAGCAGACCTGCTGAGTGAGCTCGACATATGGCGGCATTCAAAAAAAGCCAGTTCCTTCCCTGTTGTCTCGAGCTCACCCGGGCGTCCACGAGTGGAGCCTGGGCCAGCACTAGTGTGAGGGAGACCCAGAAGGTGAGTATGGCAGCCCGCCAACCCCCGCAGACAGCCAGGGGAACCGGGCGGCCACAGTCGCGGTCTGCTACTAGGCCTGATCTGAGAATGGTCATAAAGACCAATCAGGCAAAGAAGAGCGGTCCTGAGGGGCCGTGGAGGGATGTATCTGGGGACATGAGGTTGTTAGGGCAGGTATCCCCCAGTGCTACTGTAGGGCCTCCCCTAGCCAAGGCGGTCCCCAAGTTTTCAGTGTTCTCTGGTCAGCGAGCTGTCACAGGAAAACGAAAATCTGATGCTTTCCTCCAATAGAATGTGGAACAGTTAACGTCACTAAAAGACCATCGGGCAGCGTGGAAACTACTGCCAAATGTGTCTCCATGGGTTCTGTCTACCGTAGAAAGGGTTACCGGGTCCAGTTATAGCTCGACCCCCCCATTCACAGGTGTGCTCACCACAGCAGTCAGCACAGACCAGAGCCCGACGTTAGCGCAGGAAGTAAGCTCCCTTTTGGACAATGGGGCCATAGAACATGTACCCCGTTCCCTAAGGGAGGGAGGTTTACAGCCATTATTTCCTGTTCCGCAAAAAAGTGGGAGTATGTGGCCAATTTTAGATCTGCGTCATCTGAACCATACTCTTCAAACATACAGGTTCAGAGGCTGACGCTCAAACTTATCGTGCCACAGATTCAGTTCTGGTTTGTGGCGATAGATCTAAAAGGTGCATATTTCCACATAGGAATATTGCTAGCTTTATCCCCTCGCACCTTCACAAAGTGCATGGATGTCACTCTGGCTCCATTGGGACTCCAGGGCATCTGTGTACCAAACTACCTGGACGACTGGTTAATTCTAGCACGATCCAGGGAACTGGCGGTTCAACATCGAGATGTTGTTCTCGCCCACATGAAGAGCTTGGGGCTCAGGTTGAATCTGAGAAAAGTATGCTTTCCCCGGTGCAGTGGACAACTTTTCTAGGGGTTATAGGATTCTACTACGATGAGGGCGTTTCAATCCCCAACATGCATAGTGTCAATCCTATCCACACTGAGCAAGATAAACCTGGATTTTGGGAGACTTTTGGGGTGGAGTCCACACATGTGACCGAGGTCACATCTGTATGCTGCTCCCCCATCACTCTGCTCCCACAAGCTCTAGCGAGAGTTCGCCAAGACAGTCTGCTAGTAGCAACTTTTTGGCCAGCTCGAACATGGTTCTGAGAGATAATATCCCTGCGAGATGGCACTCCTTGGGAGATTCCCGTCCGCAGGGATCCATTGTAGACCCAGTAAACTGCGCAATAGCTACAGTCCTGGAGCTCCTACAAGAACATTTCTCAGCGGGGTGGGCTCCTTCTACAATCAGGGTTACGTGGCCGCCATTTCGGCCAGCCACGCCCCTGTTGATGGAGCCTCTGTGGGGCAACATCCTCTAACTTCGAGGTTCATGCATGGTGTCAGATGGCTGAGGCCCATCTGCAGGCCGCGCATACCTTCCTGGGATCCTCTGTGGTCCTGGAAGGTCTGTTGGGTGCCCCATTCGAGCCCCTAGAGTGGATCTACTGTCTCAAGCCAGAGGGCTGATTTATCACCCTCGGCCAGAACTATGGAAACTGTGGGTCTGGCCCCTGAGGGGCACCAGCTCATAGATTCTGGTCTCACAACTGAGATTGTAGAAACCATGTTAAATGCTAGAGCACCATCCATAAGGAAATTGTATGCACTCAAGTGGCAGCTTTTGGTCTTGTGGTGTGAGGAACGTCAGCTAGACCCAGTGAACTGCGCAATAGCTACAGTCCTGGAGTTCTTACAAGAATGTTTCTCAGCGGGCTGGGCTAATTCTACAATCAGGGTTACTTGGCCGCTGTTTCGGCCAGCCATGCCCCTGTTGATGGAGCCTCTGTGGGGCAACATCCTCTAACTTCGAGGTTCATGCGTGGTGTCAGACGGCTGAGGCCCATCTGCAGGCCGCGCAAACCTTCCTGGGACCTTCTGTGGTCCTGGAAGATCTGTTGGGTGCCCCATTTGAGCCCTTAGGGTGGATCTACTGTCTCAAAAGCCGGAGGGCTGATTTATCACCCTCGGCCAGAACTATGGAAACTGTGGGTCTGGCCCCTGAGGGGCACCAGCTCATAGATTCTGTTCGCACAACCGAGGTGGTAGAGACCATGTTAAACGCTAGAGCACCATCAACAAGGAAATTGAATGCGCTCAAGTGGCGGCTTACTGTGGTCTTGGAAGGTCTGTCAGGCGCCCCATTTGAGCCCTTAGAGTCAGCCTCTGAGAAGCTTCTGACTCTAAAGTTAGCTCTTTTACTGGCCCTGACATCTCTCAAGCAAGTGGGAGGTCTACAAGCTCTCTCTGTTGCCCCTTCCTGCCTTGACTTTACCCCTGGATTAGCCAAGGCCTTCCTGTATCCTAGGCCAGATTATATTCCTAAAGTGCCTACTTTGGCTGCCCACCCTGTGGTGTTGCAGGCTTTCTGCCCGCCTCTGTTCCTCACACCGGAACAAGAGAGGATGCACCTGTTGGATCCAGTAAGGGCTCTCTGTACTTACGTCCACCGCTCCGGCCAGTGGCGTAAGTTGGAGCAGCTACTGGTCTGCTTTGGCAGCGACAGGAAAAGTGATGCTGTGTCAAAGCAGCGCATCTCTACTTGGATAGTGGAAGCAATCTCTAGGGCTTACGACACGCCTCTGGGCATAAGAGCTCGTTTCACTAGGGCGGTCGCCTCCTCCAAAGGGGTATCCTTGCAGGATGTGTGTGCGGCTGCAGGGTGGTCTACGCCACACACAGTCATTCGTTATTACAGCCTGGATATTCATTCCACCCCGGGCTTGAGTGTCTTGCAGTGATCCCCGGGCTTGGGTATTTTTGAACAGGCCGTACCCTCGGTATGACGGAGTGGGTATTCCCGTTCCCATACTGTTATGCTAAATGCAACGTCGAAATTCCCTTTGAAAGGGAACGTCGGGGTTACGCATGTAACCCTGTTCCCTGAGAAGGGAACGAGACGTTGCATAGCACTGTCATACCAGGGCAGGCCTGTGAATTGCATCTTCGCTTTAGATAATAGAGGCTGGTGGCGTGGTTCACAGGTGCCATATATATATATCATGCGACGCGCTTAATTGCCACGTCACCTGATCATGGCAGGCCTATAAGTAGAGGCATGATTTTCACAAGCTTCAGATACCGGTCATGCGTGCAAGGCATTAACATACTGTTATGCTAAATGCAATGTCTCGTTCCCTTCTCAGGGAACAGGGTTACATGCGTAACCCCGACGTTCTCCAAAACCAACTGGGCCTGTGTGAAAATGTATTTGCCCCTGTAGTTTCTAATTCCCCAAATCTGTGAAACTGCATTGATAATGGGGTTCAGCTGGACCAGACACAACCAGACCTGATTACTGCCTGTTCAATCAAATCAAGACTTAACTAAACTTTGTCAACAACATGAAGTTGGTTGAAAGGTCTTACCCAGTAACACGCTATGCTAAAATTTAAAGAAATTCCAGAAATGATGTGGAAGAAGGTGAATGAAATGCATCAGTCTGGGAAGGGTTACAAAGCTGTTTTAAAGGCTCTGGGACTCCAAAGAACCACAGTGAGAGCCACTATCTCCAAATGGAAAAAAAACTCGGCACAGTAGTAAACGTTCCCAGAAGTGACCGACCTTCCAAAACTCCTCCAACAGCACAGCAACGACTCATCCAGGAAGTTACAAAAGAGCCAAGGATAACATCAAAGGACCTACAGGCCTCTCTTGCATCAATAAAGGTCACTGCTCATGACTCCACTATCAGAAAGACACTGGGCAAAAATGGCATCCCTGGAAGAGTGGATGAAGAAAGGTGAAAACCACTGCTAACCCAGAAGAATATTAAGGATCCTCTGATTATCCTCAAACCTTTTGGGAGAATGTTCTGTGGATTGATGAGTCGAAAGTGGAACTGTTTGGAAGAAATGACGTCATATCACAGCCAACCAGTAACTCCGTTTCCTAGGAGGCACCGTTAACTACAAACATGGCCGCTGAGGACTACACTTCCCACACACGCACATGCTCGCCTTCTCCGGAGTTCTAACTACACACACTTGCACCAAATCTCACACACACACTCACAACACAGCATATAAGAGACTTTTGGAACATTATGACTTTGCAAAGTAAACGTTCAGTTGACTTGCTCTCTGCCATTATCCAAGTTTTAGTTATCGTGTTTTGCCAAAGTGACTTTGACCATTGTTTTTGCTCTCGACCTCGATTCTCTGCCTTGTCTAGTTTTGTTTGTTTGCCTGATCGCCCGACCCCTGCCTGTTTTTTCGACTACAGACTTTGCCTTACCCCTTTGGATTACCGACATTTATCTGCCTACCTGCACTTGCTTCCGTCTCCGCCTACAAAGCGTGACACATGAGCACCGTTACATCTGGTGTAAACCAAACACAGAATTCCACAAAAAGAACATCATACCTATGGTGAAGCATGGTGGTGGAAGTGTGATGGTGTGGGGATGCTTTGCTGCTTCGGGGCCTGGGAAATTTACAAAAATTGAATTCTGATCTCTACCAGAAAATCCTACAGGAGAATGTCTGGTCTTTAGCCCCTAAGTTGAAACTCAAGTGGAACTGGATTATGCAACAAGACAATGATCCAAAGCACCAGAGTAAGTCCTAGTCCTAGAAGTAAGTGAAAGACTGACCTCCAGTTATCAGAAGCATTTGGTTGTAGTTATTACTGCTAAAGGTAGAACAACCAGATTTTAAGTTTAAGGGTACAATTAGTTTTTCACACTGGTGAAAGGTGTTTTTTTACTTCAATAAAAATAAATAAATAAACAAAAACTTTATTGTGAGTTTACTCAGGTTACTCAGGTTTCATTTGAAGATCTAAAACTATTTATGGGATATAAACAAAAACCATAAGAAAATACTTTTTCACAGCACTGTACTTAAAAACAGTGATGTCTGTTACATTCAAAATGAATAAACCTGATTATGACTGCACTTTGATTATTACTGCAGGATTGTTGCTGCTTTTGTTGTTAGCTAGACTCTACTCTTGTTCTCTTTATGTCATGTGGTATATCATCCCAGGTCCTACAGTGTGCTGACATCAGGGGATTCTGGCACAGAGCATTTCAAAACAAACACACTTACAAACAACAGCCATAAATTCCCTACAGGATAAACAGCTAGTATAAATCTCAATCATCTCAATAAAACAAGGCAGCAATTTATTTAGCCTATGCTCCTGGAAAAACAAAACCCTCCTGACACAGCACTACTGTTAGTACTGATTCAGAACTATGCCACACATCAAACCACATATATTCACAAAGTTCGCTTCCTGTACTTTATTGGCCTGTTGACTTATTATACCACAATGATCAGACCCATAATGGTCAGATGCACGAACGATATTCAGGGAGAGTGTAAACATGCAGGATGAAGATAGCAGGTTTCCTAAAATGAAGCCTACTGTATGACACATTCAGACTTCAGGCAACAGCATGAGACAGAACATAAAAGATGACCTGCTATTCTTTAACACACATTTACATGTAGGTTTGAAAAACAAGACAAGCAGTGATCTGATCATTGTGAGAGGGAAAATTAAAGCGGGAAAAGGTGTTCTGACCTCATGCGCTGGAGAGCGAGCAACTTTCTCTCTGTGTGTTCTCAGCATCCTGGATCAGGAGTGTGCGCTCTGATACACACACACATGGCACACAGATCCTCAGAACCTGCTGACTGACCAACTGACCACCACAACACAACACAAGGCCCAGGCCAACTCTCTCTCTCTCTATTTCTCACACACTCTTTTACACAGGACACACACTTGAGACAATTTATTCTACATTGCCCAGAATGGTAGAGCAAAATCTACTCCCCTGGCTAATTGGAAAAAAAAAACAAAAAAACAAAGCAGGAAATATACAGTGACCAAGGACAGAAGTTAAAATCTTACCTGTTCTGAAAACACTGACCTTGCTAGACAAAGTATTTGTTGTAGGAATTAACAGGGTTTTCTTTTTTTTCAAAACAACGATACAGGTTCTATAACTGCAAAAGCTTTCCGTAAAGGTTCTGCTATGAGGAAGCATCATTCACTGTTACTAAATTACAGCTAATGATGTGCTAAAGGTCTAAAAATCCTTAATTAGCTAGTTAACAACATAGTTAACATATCAGTTGATGTCACCCAATCTGTGATTTATGCATTGTTGAAACTGTAAACAGAAGGTTTATGGATGACCTGCACTGCTTTGGCAATGTTTGAGTGCGTTATGTTCATTTTCTCATATGCATCATGGAGTTATAAATGCAGAGCAGTTCTCCACTGCTGTGAAACAACACTAACTTGTCATACTGCTTACTTCAGCACTCCATATGCACATTGACAGTATACAGGAATAACATTTGTGTGTGTTTGTGTGTGTGTGTGTGTGTGTGTGTGTACCTGCACATGCCTGTGTATACATGTGCAGAGTGAAAGGGTTGAGTATGACTGGAATGCAAACAGTCATCAGATACCAGGCAGAAACAAGAGCACGAGAGGCTGAGTCAGCACTGTCTCTGAGCCACAGACAAACACAACCTGCTGAGCTGAACACTGGCCGTAATACCAGCCATAACTGCAGAACCAACACTGTGTAAAAATGCCAACACAACACTTTTCACAACATTGTCTAGCCATACTGTATACACAGCACTGTATACCCAACATGTTCAAAACACACCCAACACTGTATACCCAACATTGTTCAAAACATTCCCAACACTGTACACCCACCGTATGCCCAATGCTGTATATCCAAAACATACCTAACATTGTTGACACATTCAATACTTATTTACCCCACTGTATACCTAACGCTGTATACCCAACACTGTTCAAAACCTACCACACACTGTACACCCAACAGTGTTCAAAACATACCCAACACTGTAGACCAACACTGCTCAAAACATACCTAACACTGTACACCCAAAACTGTTCAAAACATAGCCAAATCTCTATACTCAAGACTGTTCAAAACATACCCAACGCTGTATACCCAACATTGTTCAAAACATACCCAACACTGTACACCCACCATAAACCCAATGCTGTATACCCAAAACATACCTAACATTGTTGACACATTCAATACTTATTTCCCCCACTGTATACCTAACACTCTATACCCAACACTGTTCAAAACCTACCACACACTGTACATCCAACACTGTTCAAAACATACCCAACACTGTAGACCAACACTGCTCAAAACATACCCAACACTGTAGACCCCAAACTGTTCAAAACATACCCAACACTGTAGACCCCAAACTGATCAAAACATACCCAACACTGTAGACCCCAAACTGTTCAAAACATACCCAACACTGTAGACCCCAAACTGTTCAAAACATACCCAACACTGTACACCCAACACTGCTCAAAATATACCCAACACTGTACACCCCAAACTGTTGAAAACATAGCCAAATCTCTATACTCAAGACTGTTCAAAACATACCCAACACTGTATACCCAATGCTGTTTACCCAACACTGATCATAACATAGCCAACATCCAAAACCTGCTGAGAAAATAACCAACACTATACATAACACTGCTAAAAACACATACCTGACACTGTAAAAACATATTGCTCTAAAAGCTAATTAATGTGATCCATTAGGTCCTCTTATGTGCTTTAAGTTATTAAATTATTATTGAATGTAGATTGCATTCCCCATATCATCTAAAATATACATACTATAGATACAAAAGATGTACCCTTGAGTGTAAGGAATGGCACATGTTAGTACCATTATTTTCTGAGAGTATTCTATTTGTTCATAAGTATTCCACAAGGCTGAAGTTGGCTTCTTATTTGCCAGTTACTTTATTCACATTTCCCGGTCCACCTTAAAAGTTCCAGTAGTTACAGTGTCGAGTTCCAACACAGCTGAAACCAGGACATATTTAATCACACACTGCCAACAGCAGATTTGACAGTGCCCAGAATAAACGAACAATGCATTATTAATGAAACATCACATTAATAAATCTACCACTGCAGTTGGTTGGCAGATCATCTCAGATCGGTCAGTGAACATGACAGACATTTCTGCAAGTTATCATATCCATCATTTGTTGAGTAGATCTTTAAAAATGTTATTTTCATGTAATGTAGACATATTCGAAAGCAATTACTGCAAATTTGGGCTTAGGTGATAAACTGTGATAATAACATCTGGCATGCTGTGCAGAATGGTGAGCAGTGGTGGCTCAGCAATTAAGGTTGTTATGGTTACTGACCAAAAGGTCAGGGGTTCAAGCCCCAGAAACCACCAAACTGTCACTGTTGGGACCTTGAGCAAGGCCCTCAACCCTCTCTGCTCCAGGGGAGCCGTATCATGGCTGACCCTGCACTCTGACCCTTCCTAACAGATTCCTAACAAGCTGGGATATGAGAAGAAAAGAATTTCACTGTGCTGCAATGTATATGTGACAAATAAAGGCTTCTTCTTCTACTTCTTCAGAACATATTCGTAATACACACCATGTGACACTGATAGCAATGTTTTAGTTAAAGTGGCTGATGCATTCCCATACTGGTGCTGTAGCCTCACAGTGAGTTAAGTTCTGACTTATCGCTCCATTTTCCAGTAGACTGCTTCACTCAACGCTTGATTGATGGCTCCTGGAGCGATCCATTTGTCTTAATAGGGTTTCAGTAGTGAAGACTCTTTGAGACAGAACTGCAGTGGCATGTGTGCTTGAACGTGTATCAAATTCAACGACAGAGACACACGTACACAGAAAAACCTCGCTACTGATTTATCACCTACAATATTCATTTCATTCTGTGCCGGCACAAAGCAGGAGTTATCAACTCTGTGGATTTTGCTGTACACACACACATAAAGAGATACACAAATTTTGCACTTTCCGAGTCTCTCTCTCTCTCTCTCTCTCTCTCTCTCTCTCTCTCTCTCTATCCCTCTCTCCCTCTAACCATCTACAGAAAAGCTTTAAAGCAATTACAGTTCCTCCATATGCTGCATATAGACTGGATAATTAAAAAATGTCCCTGACTGATTCTCCATCACACAGTAAAAGCAAACAGTGAAAGGAATGAAAGGACATCTGTTGTACTGTACAGGAACAATAAAGAGTATCTCACAGTGCAGAGTTGGGTGTAACGCATTACTGTAAAATAATGATGTTTTCTGATAGCACAGTAATGTAACGCATTACATTTTAAATGTATGTCATTTGATTACAGTTACTGATGTAAATAAAATTACGTTACTTGCATTACAAATGTATTGTTTCGAAAACAACATTAAGTAAAAATGCATTTTTAAAATAAATCACGTTTTGCTCTGAGAAATTTTTCTTTAGCCCCGAATAATTCTCCACTTGGAGAGGTTTGTCACTACATAACTGAACGTCAGTAAAAGAAGAGAGCCTGTAATTTTATATCTTCAGTGAACGAAGGTGAAACCAATCAGACAGGAAAATATGTGGAAATACTCGTGTCTTATTGGCTGACAGTCTCTCAATTCTGCCAAATGCTCGCTCACACAGTCAGTGTGAGGAAAAATGGATATACACTGATTTTTATTTTATTTTAAAGGGGTTGAAACGGAAACACTAACATCCTCTGTTGCTGAGCCGGAAATCAAGGTGTGTAAATGTCTGTATGAGTTCCAGTTTACGTGAACATGATATGAGCAGAGCAGAAGGAAAGATAATGTACTCTGCATGGCACTGTAGGAGCTAAACCCATACAATGATAGCTTAGCTGTGCCTCCACTTGGTTAGCGATACCAAACTAGCCTAATTAAAAAAGTTTTATATCGTATCCGTCTGGTAGTCCTACAAACAGTGACAACACCCAAGGCAAGTTTTATGATGAATCCAACTTTTTCTGATCATGTCATAAACTGACACGTGCTAAAATTACTCAAAGAACGTACAAAGTTTCACTTTGTAGTGTATTTTTGTAGGTTTGATAGATTTTGAAAGTAACGTGTAATGTAATCAGATTACAGTTTTAAAGTAGTAATTAGTAATCTGTAGTGGATTACTTTTTTTGAGGAATTTACCAAACACTGTCACAGTGCATGCTAAAAACTGAATGCATGTTGTAAATCTTGACTGAGCTGGCTCTTTGCATTCATCCTCTGCCTCATACTCACTGCATGGAATTAGAGAAGGTATACAAATATGAATCAAGGTCTCTGAGCGAAAGCTATGACTGCATGTTGTGAGATTTTAAAGAGCCCACTTGACAATTTAAAAAAAAAAAATCAGCACAGAACTGGTTAGCACATTTGCATCACACCTCTGCAGTTGGTGGCCCTGTGTGTGAGGAGTTTTCATGTTCTCCCTGTGCTTCAGGGGTTTTCCTCCAGGTACTCAGGTTTGTGCTGATAAAGCTTTTTTTAAGGAAGTTAAGAATTTTTTGTGGGTTACAAAATAAAATATCAGTGTTGGTCTTTTCTGTGTTTTTGCATTTGGTGTTGTAGGTTATGCAATGTAGGTTATATGTATAATCAAATGGCAATAAACAGCAAGTAGCCCCTCCCCTTTTGGTAATCACACAACTAGAACACTTGATATTGGTAGGGTGCAAAAAGCACTGTATTGGCAGATTTTCTATTTAAAAAATGCTGCTTAAGTCAGCCATCATCACTGACATTATAATGTAGTGACAAAATAACCTATGACTTTATACTGCAGAAGGAAGTGAGTAGTGAATGAGTGGATGGAGTTTCTGAATAAGGTCCGGATGAGCTGTACATCAGCTCATCGACAAGAGTCATGCACACTGAGTTCATGGTGTGTTAACCCTACACCCTGTCATCCCCCTGTCTGTTTGACGTGCTTAATAAAAGAAAACATATAAACATATAAAGTCACAGAAAATTGCTATCACACATACAAATTGCTGTATATAACTGCTGTATTTGTTCTAAAATCATTACTAAATCTAATATCATTGAAATAATCACTACACTCTGCAAATCCAGATGTGCCCTCATCTTCTAGTTTCCATTTAGCACCCAGTATTCCTCAGTGTCTCTCTGCTGAATCCTAAAAGGGTCTAGGTAAAATCACGCTAAGTTCCTAAGATTCATTAAAAGCCCCATGAAACGGCTTGATTTAATTCAATAACTTGACACAGTCATGGGAAAAAGAAAGAAGTACACCATCCTTCAATCTTATGTTTTTATTTATCAGGGCCTAAATAACAATTGTGTGGTCCCCACCGACTTCACCAATGGGGAGCCTTCAAGACAGTTGCCAATCTTCCCAGGAGTGCACATCCGAGCAAATTCAGTCCACTGAAGTGTTTGATTGATTTACACAATACCCAACACAACAGTGTCTGAGATTCACCACATAACGTTGATGGTGACAGAGAGCTGCAGGATCAACATTGGGAGGCATCTAACATCTCTGAATGGTAGATAAAATATTACTTACTTTACTGATGGAGAAGGCCCATTGGTGTATAAAGATGGGATCGTGTTCTTGATCAGTCAGAGGTACAGTAGCAAGACATTCTGGCACTGAACAGATGAAAATTGCTAAGATACTCTCCAAGTTAAAAAAAATTCAAATATCTGCCAACTTGCAAAAATTCCACCCTCTTTGAAATGAATAAACTCCAACTATTTTATTCTCAACCAAGGGATGGTTGGAAAGGGGAACACTGGCAAATCATGGTGGCTGCTAACAAGCTGCCATTGTAGTGAAATACTAGTCCCCAGAGGTGATACCATACATATTCTAGAGAGCATTTAATTTAATGAACACAAGGCTAGTACATAAAAAAATTGTTTTGCTTAGAATATCGCCAAAACAATTTTTTAGATATAGTATCGTATTGTATTGTAATACAAATATATTACAAATATTGTAATTGTAAGACAAATGCCAAAAAAAAAAAAATTCTGTGAGGAATGTGTTTTTTTGCATGGGGATCTTCCAGATGGTAAGAGGAGCTGAAATCATCCGCTACAAAAACCAGTCATATTCAAGCAAAATAATCGTGATTGAAAAGTCAGAGTGGAATATAGTCAAACGTATCTAGTTTTTCCCATTATAAGATTAGAGAAAAACAAATATAAGATCATTAAACCTATTTCAAGCCATTTGTACTCTTTTCACGCTTGAAATAGTCTTGTTCTATTGGCAGATCATTTAGCTTATTTTAAGCATTTATTTTAAAAAAAAGGAGCAAAATGATCTGCCAATATACAGTAATAAGAACACTACAAGCCTGAAATGAGTAATAATGTCTAGAAATAGGTTTAATGATCTAATATTTGGTTTATTGTAATCTTATAATAAGAAATACTAGATAGGTTTGACTATATTCGGGATATTTCCACTTGGTACAATGACATTTTTGCAGTGCATACCAGAGTCTCTCCTACAAAATTTTCCAGGAATAATAAAGTTTACCAGACAAACTGGGAAGAATCCGGTCATCTCATTTCGGTGTTTACTGTATTTTGCACAGTAATGTTTTGGACTATGCATATGCCTAGTATATGTGATTGTGGCAGCAGGGGCTTGGTCGAGCATCAGCTGTGGACGGAGAGGAGGCGGGGTTGAATCGGCAGGTAAGGCATGATCCTCACCTGTGTTGAATTAGCCTGAGTTGATTTGTGAGTCTCTTTATGCTTTCAGTGCCTCCCGTAACGGGGCCTCACACCTCCAGGGTCCGGGGTTTAAGTCCCGCCGGGGCCATGTGTGTGCGGAGTTTACGTGTTCTCCCTGTGCTGCGGGGGTTTATTCCGGGTACTCCGGTTTCCTCCCCCAGTCCAAAGCCATGCATGGTAGGCTGATTGGCGTGTCTAAAGTGTCCGTAGTGTATGAATGGGTATGAATGTGTATGAATGGGTGTGTGAGTGTGTATGTGATTGTGCCCTGTGATGGATTGGCATCCTGTCCAGGGTGTACCCCGCCTTGTACCCGATGCTCCCTGGGATACGCTCCAGGTTCCCCGTGACCCTGAAAAGGAGTAAGCGGTAGAAGATGGATGGATGGGATGGATGCCTCCCATAACGAGCAAGAGCGAGAGACAGAGAGCTGACCAGCACAGAGATGTCTGTGTGTGTGTGTGGTTGAATGAGTCTGCTGAAAAGCGAAAGTAAAAATAGAGAGAATAAAAAGCCCTTTTGAGTTGTCCTCAGCCTGCCTCCCGCCTCGTCGTTCCCGACCCAACCCGGCGATATAATAATAACAACAAAAAAATCAAGTCAAATGAAAGAGAAAAGTTTATTACATTTTCTTTTCCACACTATTCAAAATTACAAATGGCAGGGCAGTCATTGAGTTAGCATCTAATTCTGTCAAATAATGTCTAAAGACATTTAAACAAGAACAGGGCACAGCAAAATGTTAAACTGCAGTTTGCCATATATATATATATATATATATATATATATATATATATATATATATATATATATATATTTCCCATATTTCCCATGCTAATATGTTTCTCTTCATTTTCATGACTTTAAAGAAGCGTTCTGCAGCTGAAGTGAAATCGCATGTGTCCAGTGTTTCTCTGCAGCTTGAGATGCTCATCAACCTGGTGACCTTCTCCTCCTGAAGGTGGCTGGCTGTTTTAACGCGGCCAATCAGAGCACACGTTACAGAAGAAACGTGTGAAACAAATCTGCGCAGAGAACTTATTTAGGTGTGCACTTGTGAATGTACTTATGCACTAATAATTGTACTGGACACAATATTTGATTTTTGATCAGAAGCTTTCCGGTTCTTTCTTCGGTTCATTAAAGATGTTGATATATATGCGCTACAGATGCAGTGGATAGAGATTAGGTTAAAAAGCATAATATAATGGGACACACAGTATATCCAGAGTATACTCAGAGTATAAAAAGCCTCTACATGCCATGATACACTGGGGTATATGTACTGTATTAAGCAGCAGTGTATGTGGGTGTGTGATCAGGCTGAGCTCCATCAGGCTTAATACAGCAGGGTGTTCCAATGGGAAGACATAACCACTCGTGCACCCAGCACACACACACACACCCCTATTTACACCATTATGCTGCATCAATCCACTGAACACATGTCCTGCCAGTCCTGTGCGCACACACACACACACACACACACACACACACACACACACAAGAACAGATTCACAGATTTATTGCAGAGAGAATGAAATGTATTAAAGGGAAGGCAGCAGTGACAGCAATATGAGAATGCAGCATGAAGAAACTTTTTTCCAGCTGTGGCACTGCCCTCTCACTGCCACATGCTGCTGGACTCGCAACGTTAATTAGTGCTTTAGCTCAGCCTGCGATCCAAACAGCAACGAAGGGGGGATTCACATGGACAGTAAGATCAAGAAAGTGTTTAGAGAGGTGTCATGGGAGGTGAGAAGGAAAGCGCTGTGAAAGAGACTCTGTGCGTGTGTGTATGTGTGAGTGTGTGTATCTGTGTGTGTGTGTGTGTGTGTGTGTGTGTGTGTGTCAGCACATCTTTCACCAGTAGTATGGAGGAATTTGAGTAGAAATTATCCTGACTTTCACACATTAATATACCACACACACAGAGACATAGTGGGAATATGGTGCAGCAAACATACACATGCATGAACCAGAGAGGAAGAGACAGAGAAAGAGAGAACCAGAGGAAGAGAACGAGAGTGAGAGAAAGAGAGAGAAGAGTATGGATACCTTACTGTTGATTCTGGACTTCTTGCTGTCCTTATGCGCCTGTCTGTCCTTCCACTCTCTGCCGTCTTTCCGTCCGAGCGCTCCCCCCATTTCATTTCAGCTTACACTCGTCCTCCACATGCCTCCTCTCCTACCACCCCCCTCGCCCTGTCCAGTCCACCTCTGTCTCTCTTCCTCTTTCCCTTCTCTCTCTCTCTCTCCCTCTCTCTCTCGCTCTCGGTCATTGACTTCTCGTCTCAGTGGCGTCCCGGGCTCTGGCGTGCACCCAGAGCAGGAGAAAGGGGTTTGCTTTAGGATGCAGCAACAGAAAGGGAGAGAGAAAGAGGGAGGAGAGAAAGGCTTGTGTTAGCACTTGGTTGTGGAGAGAAACGGAGAGAGGGAGTGGCCGTATAGACTGCCCGGGGCTGACAAAAATCTACACTCGCTCATTCATTCTCTTTCTCAGGAGCAGGGTGCATGACAGTGTGCTTTCTGTGTGTGTGTGTGTTGCTGAGCAGTGGTGAGCTAGTGTGACTGGGACAAACCTACACACACACACACACACACACACACACACACACACACACACGTGCAGTCACCTGCAGTATGCCCAGTGACTGGAACAGATGCTCCTGCAACTGCTCTAAGCAGCTCCCCATTAAACCGCAATTGGTCTGAGAAAAAAAGGGGTGGTGCATCTCTCCCTGGCTGTCTCCCACTGCACTTTATCACACACACACACACACACACACACACACACGGAACACAGCAGATATGTATCAGTAAGTGCTATACGAGGCACTCTTCCATGAGGAAAATATGCTCATCAAACTGAAGATAAAAGAAAACTTAACACACACACACACACACACACACACACACACACACACCTAATAAAATGGCCAGTGGTTGTAGATACAATGATACAGCATACAGTAGATGCAGCACTAGCAGAGGTACAGCCAGAGCAAATTTTATTATTATTATTTTATTTTGTGCTTTGTTTCCTGCAAATGTCCATGTTGCTGTTGCCTGCAGGCAAAAAAGCACTGGCCAATTTATCTTGGCACTGGAAATGGCCATTCATCAGCTGTGGTCTTGTTACATATATAGGAGATACATTTTTTTACTTGGTAAATAGGTTTTCATTGCAGTTAATTACATATTTCTTTTTAACGAACACTCAGAGAAAGCATCAATGATCTGCTCTAGCTCCACCCTTATCATCATAGTCTGTTACATCATAGCTGAGTGCAGGTGGAACCAGTCTTTTTTATACCCATCTCTTATCTAGTGTCTGGTATCTTTGCTATTGAGGTGTGTGCTGTCATCATGCCAAGATCTAAAGAGTTCTGTAAGGCCTTCAGAAAAAAAGGTTGTGGATGCCTATGAGTCTGGCAAGGGATTTAAAAAGATTTTTAATTGAAATACATCAAAGATTTATTTGAAACACAACATTGCACTGTAAGGAAAATCATCTATAAATGAGGCAGATTTCAAACTACTGCCAATTTGTCCAGGACTGGCCGTCCCAGCAAATTCAGCCCAAGAGCAGACCGTCTGATGCAAAAAAGAAGTCTCCAAGAACCCCAAAATTTAATCACACGATCTGCTAGCAAGTCTTGCAATGGTTAGTGTCAAAGGGCATACTTCTACAATCAGAAAAAGATTGCACAAATTTGACCTACATGGGAGGTGTGCCAGGAAAAAGACTTTGCTGTCTAAAAAAGAACATTAAACCAAGACTACAGTTTGCCAATGAGCATATAGGCAAAGACCAGGCCTTTTGGAATAATGTGCTCTGTACAGATGACCAAAGACAGCTTTCCAGGAGAAGCACCTCATACCAACTGTGAAGCACGGTGGTGGAAATGTTATGGTTTGGGGTTGC
>NC_071258.1:29178702-29278702 GCF_023375685.1 Ictalurus furcatus | reverse complement strand
AAAAAATGTTTGTAGGCAAACAGATGCCATTTGTAACAGTAATACAGTGAATGCAATAGAAAAATTGTGCAAAACTGAACAAAATACACAGATTCATCAGATTTTAGCAGACATTCCATCATTTGGCAGACGTTCTTATCTTAAAAAGCGAACAGCTGATCACACAACGAGACAGAACACTTGGAGTATCTGAAAATGTAAAAGATTTGAAACGGAGCCTGTTTGTACAAGTGCTGGACTGGTCTAGTCGCTAACAAATGACAGATTCCAGATGAAAAGAACGACAGTAGAGGTTGATTTGTCGATATTTGTGAATTGAATGGAGACGCACGGCTGTTCCAGTTTGAGTCTCGCAGTGTAAGGACACGAAAATGACGCCTGTGGAGTGAGTCGCTCGGTAAGGTTAGGGTTATGAACCAGACAAGCAGTAGCATTCTGAACACAGATACAGCAGATGAAGGTGAGCGCAGTAGTAAAGGCAGGAAATAACTAGCACTGAGAGCACGAGACTGGATCGGTACTAACTGGTCTCTTTGAACTGGTCCGGTTAATTTGGACAGGATTAGATCCAGGCTTGATTGTATGAGTTCAGTGTGGAGTAATGTGGACCATGATGTGAGGTAAAGGAGCTCTGGCACTTTAATTCACACCACACTGTATTTTACTGAAGTGTGAAACAGAAGGTACGCTTCACTCAGCTTCCACTGTGTGTGTGTGTGTGTGTGTGTGTGTGTGTGTGTGTGTGTGTGTGGTGCTCTACATGCTCTACTTCTCTCCTTCTCTTGCTGTCTATCATCTCCCTGAGAAGAGAAGTGTGCAGAGCCACATGGCTATGCTCCTACTGCATCCAAATGCTGGTCAGGAGAGGCTAAAATGTCTGTGTGTGTGTGTGTTTCACATGACTGCCAAGAAATGTGTGGAATAATGAGCTAATACACTCATCTCTGCATTAAGACCAGATGTTTTAATGCTGACCGCATGACCCCCTCATGTGAATGCGAGATGGTGCAGCTTTTCTCAGGTGGCTTTATCCAAAGCAATGTACAAGTGAGGAGAAATAAAAATACAGTGTGTTGGAGGGTAGTTACAGGTTAAGAACGCTCTCATAATCCTGGGATTTAAACTCATAACCTTCCAGTTGCCAGCGCAGAGCCTCCAATGCCTTAAAACCTCTCATTATACCAACAAACTCCTATTAACACCAACAGTCTGTGCAGAATTTCTGCAATAAAGCTCTGAAAAATAATATGAAGAAATGATCTTGTTTGTACCTGCTTCTGGCATCTGGCATGGCTCTTACAATTGCCCTAATGTTTCCAATTAAACTGGTCTCAACGGTGAGCTCAGGTGCTCCAATCATCCATCCATCCTTCTTCTGTACCGTTTATCCTACACAGCATTGCTAGGAGCCTAGAGAATATTCCAGGGGTCTCGGGACACCCTGGACAGAGTGCCAACCCATCTCAGGGCACAATCACACACGCATTCACACACTACGAACAATTTAGAAATGTCAATCAACCAACAACGTATGTCTTTGGACTGGGGGAGGAAACCAGCGTACCTGGAGGAAACCCCCGAAGCACAGGAAGAACATGCAAACTCCACACACACAGGCGGAGGCAGGATTTGAGCCTCCGACCCCGGAGGTGCGAGGCAAACGTGCTAAGCCACCATGCTCTCTGCTCTAATCATGCTTGAGATATATTTTTTTACAAAGATAATGTTTATGTATATTAGGGCTGGTCAAAATGATGGAATGAATATCTATATTGTGATAAATTATGTGACAATATGCTTTTTTTTTATTACTATTTGGTAAAAATAAATGGTCTGCACTTATATAGTGCTTTTATCCAAAGGTATGTGGAGTCATGTGGGCCGGGAATCGAACCCCCACCCCTACGGTTAGTGGACAACTCGCTCTACCACCTGAGCCACAGCCACCCATAGTACTACAAACTCTAGGTATCAGTTTATTTGATATTAAAACTCACTCTGTACTCCATCTTTTACTAAATCAACTGTAGAAATTTAATAAATAAATAAATAAATAAATAAATATTTGTAATTTTATTAGATAATAATGTAATTTTATTAGAATTTATCACAATGTATTTTTTTTCTTCCATTTTAAGTGCTTTATTGTCCTAGCCATTAAATAAAAGTATAATTGAACAAATGTGTTTATGCTTTTCTTTTACTGCTTTGCTGGCAGTTTGTTATCAAACACAGATATCATGAGATAGTGTTATAGTAGAAAAGAAAAATCTTTATAAAAATACAACATTCTTTTTTTCAATTCTTTTTTTTTTTTTTTGCTTGTTTTGAATACACTTTCAAATCTTTGTGACTGAGGGAAAATGAATTGAATCCATTTGAAAATTTAAGGCTGTAACAATAAAATCCGGAACATGAAAAATCTCTGAATACTTTCTGAATCTGCTGAAACCAGTGGGAGTTAGCAAGAGAGATGATGGTGATGCCAAAATTGGTATTTGTCCAGCGTTTATTTTTTATTTAATGTAGTAATGAGTCATTTTGAGTAAGGATGTAAATCACATTCTGCAGGCTACCTTTTTGGACATTTGAAACAGATGGGGGGAAGGGGGGGGGGGGTAGTGAAGAATTTTGCTTTTGGTCCACGTATTATTTGCCATTCATTCAATATTTACCAATCGCTGCAAATATGAGATAGAACAAACACCCTTTTTTCTCTCATTCAAACAACTGTACCAGCTGAAACCAAGCCTTCACACCAAAAACTGAGAAAGGAATAGAACAAACTGCCTGGGATTTCTGCAATATCTTATACTCGAGAGCCTCCCTCATACCTTAGCTCACACTTTACAGACTTGTTTCAAAATTGCACATCCCAATGTAATGAAATCCACAGCTTTCAGTTCAGAATAAAAGAAAAAACAAATTTCACCTCTTACCTTAGTATGCAGTTTGGCCAGCTGCTTGTCATCCAGGTGGGTCTGTGTATACACACGTCTCTTATAGCGAAACTGTGAAAGAAAACAGGATCATTGGCTTTGATCTGGTTTCTATCTTAACTTTCAGATGGAGGAAGTGTAGCTGCTGAGAAGGAATGATTAATGGGAGGACCGTGTTCATACATGATGCTCTGGCGGTCATTGCGGGTAAAGAGGGCAGGAAACTATGGCATAAGGATCATATCAGCGTGTAAACAGCTCTCCTGTGCCTCCTCAATGGAGTGTGGAGTCACACACATGCACATACAGCTTGTGATAAAGGGTGTCTGAGAGGATTTGACAGGATACTTGGGGTCACACGACTACTCATTTTACTACTAGTCGACCAATAAATCAAAAAAGTAGTTGAATTTTGAATAACTGAATTTCAATTAATCTTAAGACTCATCTTTTCCATAGTTAAAGCAATAACAGTTTCAGGTCAACACAATGTTTTAGGCTGTGTGCAGAAAAGAAAGTAAATTACATTTCCAGCTTCAATGCTGTTTTAGGCTACACTGTAAACGATGAAAGTAAAGAAATCTCTGTAATAAATGTGGAAAAATAATAAATCAGTGTATCACGTTACATTATTCAAAGACATACTAATGCTTAAAATGCGCTTGTGTGGACAAGCTGGTGGCTCGTCTGAAATGATCGATTCTCAGATTAATGATGCATTTCAGATGCCATGTCTACATCTACGTCCACTATGTTCGACTCTGCGCTGAATACCATCCGAAAACGGATCTGGATCATCTTTTTTATAGAGCATGTGACTCTATACTATCTGAGTTGGATTAGATAGTGATGTGCAACGAAAGCCAGTGCTTTACTCAGCGCTGGTCACAACGGAATTCTTTCTGCTACAGCGCAAGGATTTTATTACGTTTGAAAGGACACTGTAAATAACTGCAGGAGGAATTCCTTCGGGAGTGAGTAGGAGCGGGATTAAAAACAGTCCTGAACACACCACGACACTTCATGCAAAGTGATATCCAGTTTAAGGTGAGTGTCAATGGTCCATTAAAGCAAAATGCAGTTGACTGTAGAATTGACATCATCTAGTCTGAAATATTTTTACTGTAACACATATTTAGTAGTATATATATATATATATATATATATATATATATATATATATATATATATATATATATATAGTTTTCTTTCCCATCTGCCTCACTGTGTTTTTTGTTTGTTTGTTTTTTACATCACCCCAACTAGTCAACATCCCCACAACGACATACAGACCAGTGAAGGTATTACTCAACTAGTCTATACAACTCCTGCAAGATACTGGTAGAAAATAATGATTGGAATCCTATCTGCTTTTAATATTGAAATATTTTTGAACACACTCTGTAGTATTTGAATATTCCAAGTAAATCACATTGGTTACATTTACTCATTAACTGAGACATTGCTAATAGATATGCCAAATTATTAGTTATTCAGAATTGAACAATTAAAGTTTATAAATGAAAGTTCATCATTGTTAACCTATACACTATTATCGTTTAATAATGATGAACAAATCATTACTTAGTCAAAATTTTAACATCATTCTCAATACTAATGGTTTAAATGTGAACAAATGGTTATAAATGGCACGTCATAGAGTTGCTCGTGTGTACTCATGATTACAATGCACATGCTTCTCTGTACCCTTCCAGGAAAGTTATCACTCTTAATTAAGAAGCTATTAGGCTAGAAGCAAGGTAATATACATACATATATACATACATATATATATATATATATATATATATATATATATATATATATATATATAAGTCCCAAATCTGAGTGTTATATATTAAACATCTAGCAAAATGTTGTATGAATATCTCTCTGTTCAAGACCACTGGATTGGAAAACTGGGTTTGTAGCAACATACACGTAAAAGAATTATACCTTCTCTGGGTTAATTGTAGACTGGTTTAATTCTGCTCATATATTTGCTCTGACCTGAACAGACGGTTCATGCATGGAAGCATAGTTTAGATTAAACCTTGTGTTTGAGTGAAGGTTAAGCTTAAACAAGCGTTACCTGAGATTAGATTATTCATAGATTATTCATACTTCATACATGCATACCATAATGTGCTCACACAAAAACAACAACAAAAAAAAACCCTGACATTAATGACATTAGAAAGCAATCATGGATTTAACCTCCCTGTGGCTTTGAGAGCCAGAAGCAGCTGGATGTAAATTATTTAGGACTTTCTGTAAATCACTGTCATCATTCAGTCCTCAGATCACAGCCTGATATGGTAATCACAGGCATTATCCAGAGTAACGGGATGACACTAACTTGGGCAGTTTTATCTCGTTATCTAACATGGAAGATGAGTCTCTCTTCTGTTTTTTTCCCCCCCAGAACACACACTAATTACACGGAAAGTGTGAACATGTTTACTGAAAACATTTACATTGATTTACAATGATTTTTACACTAATGCTTTTCTAGTGCTTCTTGGATTCTGAGGTTTTACAGAGATTCAGTCCCAAATAACACATTTGCAAATGGGTTTAAGACTAGGCACTGGCCCCCTGATGGTGGAAAAGGTCTATGAAAGCTCTTGGTTCATTTATTTGTCTATCCCAACATCTCTTCTTGCCCTCCTAGAGAGCTGCAGCTTCCCATCCAGTTAATCTAACCATCTATCCATCTTCAAATCTATCTCTTCACTCAGACGCCTGGCTCGGAAACCTGTGGGGAAGCGCAATCTGTCAGCGACTCGTCTGGTAGATCTATAGACCTACTGGTGTGTCAGTAAATCTGGCTGTATGGCATGATGGAGCAGTAACCAGGGAGCCAGCTTTCCTTTAGACGAGACGCGTCAACGCTTTCATATTATCTCTGATGGCGAAGTGTCCAGCTGTGTCCCGCTCACATCAACTGTACACCTTCACGCACAGTTATGACCAAACACGTAGCATTTTGATCATGTTTGGTCAATCATCGAGTTTATAATCATTTATAATCATAAGTGGCTGAATTTCGAATGTATGTATGTATGCATGAATAAACCTGGCACTGAAAAAGAGCTGCACTGCACTAAAGGAAATTCGCTTCTATTTCGTTTTGAGCTCACATGAAAGGAGCAGAACATCTCTCTCTCGCTCTTAATTAAAGTCATAAATCAGGTGAAATGATAATAGTATTCCCCAAATGCTCGTGCAGAGAGAGGGCAATGGAGAAAGGAGATGCCATTACAAATTAATAGAGCTTGTGCACTAGAGCACTACACAGATTTTCGATTTGGTGAGAGTTTTCTGTCTTGCTGTCACACGCAACCACAAAAGAAATGTTTTATAGCATCACTCAATCATGTTCGCGTGTGTGTGTGTGTAGGCTGCATTTCTGCGATCAGTTCTTGATTAAAGTGCAGGATTTGGAGAAATAAGTTGTCTGATGAGCCAGTGTCAAATATAACACACTCCTACAGACTCCTACAGACAAAAGCAGGTGTATTCGAGGCACGGCGTCAGGTGCTTTTTTTGCTCTTACCTCTAGGTATGGTATGGGAGTGACACTGGGAAGTGGATACTCCTTCAGAGTGCGCTGTTCATCCAGGAACTTGCCCGCTTTGCCGTTGTACGCAGGCTGGAACAAGCCATAGTTCAGCACGTCCTTCAGGCTCTGGTTCAAGGCGCAAAGGATGCGCTGTTTAGACAGCCAGATAGGTGACTCCACGTTAAACTTCATGCATTTCTACAGAAACACAAACAAAATACACAAGCGGTTCAAATGCGGGACAAAAAGGAAATAAAGCTTTGCTGTATGAAATTACAGGAAACATGGAATACTGCATGGGATATAATGCAATTATGTGCAAATTTTGCATCATGTGACTCCAAAAATCAACACGACCATAGTGCATGAAAGCCAAACGGAGAAGCTTTTTGAGTTTTCCGAGAAAATAACATGACATCTACTTTGAGAGGAAATCTACAGGGATGTTCTTGTAGTTTTAAGTGATCAACTGGCTTCGTTGGATGATTTCTTTTAACTGCAGAGGTAAGAAAAAAAATGGAAGAAACTTCCAAATATGAATCGGTCGTCTGTCTATTCAACAATGGAAAATTTGGGGAAAACAAAACGAGAGATCTATACAATGTACACAATTTGGACTAGACAAAGTGGGCATGGTCCATACAGGTAGGATTTGTTTGATTTGTTTTTTAACCCTACCACTATGCCCTTGAAAAGAAAAAAGGTATTTTTATTCATTCACAAATTATAACAACAAATAGCAACTTAACATTAACTCATTAACATTTTTATTAGGATTTTAACATGACATTAACGTTAACATTAACTCCTGAACTTGACACCATGTGGAAATTTCTGGAACGCTTTCTACCTTCGATCTAATGTGACTGAGTTAGCAAGCTACAGTAACTATGTTTTAAAGCAGTGATGTCTTTCCCAAATTAGGAAAAATGTTATTTGAGGTTATAGCTGGCAACGATAGTTATCTAATAATATTTGATCAGACTTGTATCAGATTTATTTTACGTTTGTTACATTCCAGAAAGATCAAAAAATTGAGCTGGACATGCTATCAGGATCTACTATAAAAATGGGACATACAGTAAATGCTGCTATGAGTCAAAATGGGTTCGCACAAGTTTTACAACATTTTTGTAATTTATTTATAAAATGGTTTCTTTTTAGAGAGCTCCAGAGAGATCATTTGTTTTCCTCAAAAAGATGGAGGAAAGGAAGAAAAATGGGGCTACCGATTTCGGCTATTTTTTCGGCTATTTTCAAGTCTTTCTGCTGAAACCTGGCAACCCTCCTCACAAGCTTCCACAAGCAGTTCTTTAAAGTTTAATATTAATGTAAAAACCGTTTTTCCCCCCTTCCTGCCAGACCCCAAGGGACACACCTAGTCTGAAGCTTTCTGGCAAGCTTCTCCAAAAAAAATAATAAATAAAATAAAATAATAATAAATGAAATAAAAATAACAGCTTTATAGCAGCTTTCAGGGTAAAAGATATAAACTAAAGGTACAACAACAAGTGTACACTTGAGGATGCCACCCCAATGACAAGGAAAGGTGTAGTTTAGTACCCTTTTTTCTTCTTGGGTATAGAACCAACTTTTGGGACCATTAAAAACAAATCAAGCAGCTGTCTAACAACTCCACAAGCACTCCATTTACTCCATCACGACTACCAAAAATGATGCATATCTTCACTTCAATACAAAAATAACCCAGTGCATAATTATTTTAACAAAGTGGACAGATGACATTGTGAGTCATCATCATCCTGTTTCAGTCAACCTGTACCCACTGTGGCATCAGATTCCTGTCCTGATGTTTTCATTTCCTTGAAGGTTCGATGTGTTGTCTGTTCTGAGATGCTTTTCTGCTCACCATGGTTGTACAGAGTGGTTATCTAAGTTAACATAGCCCTCCTGTCAGCTTGAACCAGTCCGACCATTTATCTCCGACCTCTCTCATAAACAAGGACTTTCCAACCATCCTGTGTAAACTCTAGACACTGTTGTATGATGTGAAAATCCCAGGAGATCTACAATTTCTGAAATACTCAAACCTATTATGACCTTCCCCAAACTGTTGCCACAAAATTGGAAGCACACAAGTTCCTGGAAACGTCTTTGTACGCTGCAGCATTACAATTTCCCTTCCAAACCTGTTCCAGCATGATGATACCCCTGTCCACAAAGCGAGCTCCATGAAGACATGGTTTGCTAAGGTTGAAGTGGAAGAACTCGAGTGTCCTGCACAGAACCCTGACCTCAACCCCACTGAACACCTTTGTGATGAACTTGAATGCTGACTGCATGCCAGTAACTGACCTCACTAATGCTCACTGAATGAGCTCAAATCCCTATAGCAGGGGTCGGGAACCGTTTTTCCACCAAAGAGACATTGTTTTCCTTTTTTGGTTAATGTTTTCCCCCAAAAAGAGTCATTGCAAAAACTATTATTTTACTATTATAAAAACAAACATGGTTTTTCAATAACATTTCAAAAACAATGACTTTATGGTCCATTGAGTAGGGCCATAGACAACTCAAAAACAAACAAATATGCAACAAACAACAGCTACCATTGCAATATGGAAGTAATCGTGCAGGCCTTTCACTTGGCGGTTGAGTTTCCACCTGAGCAGCATAAAACCTCTTCTGTGTATATGAGTCTGTAGACGCATCCAATGCAAGAGAAAAAAAAATCTGCCGAAGTTATATTCGTGCTCTTTTCCCTCCCCATCTCACATGTCATCATGGGCAAATAAAAGACGGGCTGACAGGGACACATCTTTTATTTTCGGAATGATTTTCTCCTTGTTCGGGGAATCCACAAACAGTTCAGTTGCCATTCTCAACATGCATGACTTTACATATCCTCTGTCAGTAAAAGGTTTTCCTTGTCTTACAATCTCCAGTGAGCCAGCAAAGCTTGCAGCCGCTGCTGTTTGGCTTGCAGTTTACATTGGAGCTTTCGCCCAGCGGGTGCTTTGCTGCAAAATCTGCATGATGGGTTTCGAAATGTCTCTTAACATTTGATTTTTTAAATGAGGCAACACGTTCTGTGCAAATCAGACACAGCAGATCACCAGAGCTTTCAATAAAAGCATATGTTTCAGCAGGGCCGGCCCGAGGGGTTGTGGGGCCCACGGCGAGATCATGAATATGGGCCCCACTGATATAAAAACTGTCATAGCACTACAAATTGGCGAGTGAAGAGCACAAAACAATTCCATTTTCCATATTTAAGTGCATAGATGTTTACTATGTACAACATATTCAAAATACTAATACAACAATTGTATCAGAACTCTACGTATAAAAATGCTAATATTTAAACCCTAACCCTAGGTGGCTCAGTTGGAGTAGTCTCTGCTTGGGAATCTGATTGATGGGGTTCTGAAGACTGAGGTTCTGCTTCAGGATCAGTAGATGGAACTTTAATTTCAAATATCCATTAAAGAAATGACTAAACAATTCCTTTATTTATCTACAATGTTATGTTGCGTAATATAAAATAATACAATTAGTCTTCGATAGCAAACTAAACAACATTATAATCCTCACCAGCAGCACTATGAGAAAATTGAGATGGAGCCTGGCCTGTCTCTGTAGCTGTGGGTCCACTGAGAAATTTCCACAAAGCCGGTAGCTAGTACATTAAAAAAAAAATAAAGCATGTAATCAAAGGTGTAATTCTAAGTGTATGACATTCAAACATGCATAAACAGGTAGAAATGTATGCTACATTAAGTATTTCAGCTAGTTTAATGGCTTTAAAATATGCCCAGCACAAAATGTTATTGCATTAGGCCTTAGTGGGAGATGAGTATAATTATTATTTATTAAAACAGGAGTATTAATAATACAGCAATAAACAATGTCAAGCAGAACATAGCTTTACTTTGAGCTTGCTTTTCTTCACCTGCTTTTCTTTTTTTCCTTTTTTCGGCTCCTGAAAGATGCAGTTTAGGTGCCATGTTATACCACAACTATAATCTTTGTAGCGTTCTTTCTTTTTGTCTGTTAATTTAATGAAAATGAATCGCATCTTTCGTTGTAACGTGTGATCAGACGTTATGGTGTTATGAAATACTAATCACTCAGTTGTCGCTATTACCATAGTCATGGGAACTTTCCAAACAAGAATAATGAGACTTGCATATTTTTTTTTTTACAGAATGCCTTTTCTGTCATGCATTTTACTTATGCTTATTAAATATTCATAAAGAGTAAGCAGTGCGAAAGACTAAAATAGGACATTTCCCTGCATTTCTGTCGAACGTGAGCAATGAGCATTTTGGAGCAACGCGTGGAATTCCGTGAATACGAATAATTACGGTACTCGAGTTCTCGTCAATCCATCGCTGCGTGAATAAATTATGTAAATTACCGTGTATTTTTCTAATGTTTTCTGCTTTTAGTTATAATAATGTTTTGTATTTTGTATTTGTATTTACTTGCATAATATGGATGAGTTATTTAGTCCTCACCATTTTTGTGATTTACGTGTTATTGAATGAGGTACATGCAAGTACGTGTTTAATACACTTTCTGCTCACTGCATAAAAACCTGAAATCGGGAAAACCTAGAAGTCGGATGGGCCCATCTGGCAAATCAGGGTCCCAAGCGACCGCTTGTTTCGCCTGTTGTACGGGCTGGCCCTGTGTTTCAGTCTTGTCACGTTTAATTAAATTAAATTAAAAACAACTTCAAATATATTATTGCAAATTGACTTCTCATTCCTTTCGGTTGGCTGTACAACAAAGGAGTTGTAATTGACTAAGCATTTTCTGCAGGAAACTGATCTATAATAATGGGTCTAACATTTTAACAATGATATGTTGGTGAAGGTTGAGACACCAGGCAAGCCACATGATTTTTATCAAAGAGTCATGTGTGGCTCGCGAGCCATAAGTTCCCGAGCACTGCCCTACAGCCACGCTTCAAAATCTAGTGGTAAGCCTTCCTAGAAGAGTGGAGGTACTTGCACCAGCAAAGAGGGAATAAATCTGGAATGGGATGTTCAGCTAGCATATATGGGTGAGATGGTCAGGTGTCCACAAACTTTTGGCCATATAGTGTGTATTGTTATATTTCCCAGCCCTGTACCGTGGTTTTCAATATACCATGGTATCTGCTTATAACTTCAGCTTTTCAAACAGGATTAGTTGAAATGTCTTTATAACCTTGTACATTATTCAGTTAAGAACTTATATTAAAATGTACTTTGTTCAGAGGATTGCCCTTATTCTTTATGTTTCAGGCAATGCAGAAATACCATTTACTTAAATTTATACAGATATATTTGTCTATAACCCTTTGAATTCCCATCAATCCTATCTTAAATATCTGTTATTTCTCTCACATAGCTACAGTACATACCATTTCCTATCAGTATCACTGCATTTGCTAAATAATTCATGTAGCTACTGGGAAATCATCTTTGATAAATAACAGAATAATAAGGTAGGACTTTAAGGGGTTAAGCACTATGCTACGATGTTTTTTTAAAAACATATTGTAGCGTATTTCCCTTCAAACCTGATGGATCATTTCCAGAGATCCCTCAGAAAAAAATGAGCTATCCTCTAGAATCTAATCAGAGAGTGATGAGACGATTGGAAGCTGAACAGCACTAAAATAGCGATAATATCCCTTATCCTCAGCTCTTCAGACACCTCCAAGGACATCTCGTTCAGCGTCTGTGTTCTTTTAAATCACCATCCCCACATCAACACACTCATATTTCAAGTGACACCCCTGTAAATGATATTTAGTGGCATCATCATCTACACCAGCATAGCATAACATTAATGGTGTAACTATTTTAAATTGCATTTAAATTACCCTCACGCTCCTAGATGAAAGTTGTTATGTTAAAGGGAAGTTTGGTTGGAAAAAAAAAAAAGAAAAAAGAAAAAAAAAAGAAGCTATATTTTGGGTCAATTATGATTCCTCATTAAGCAATTTACTGCATGTGCTTTGTTTACAAATACGAAATGGGTCCAGTGAGTATGGCTAAATCAGATCTGATTATTTCAGCTAACCCTGGTTCTGTTTATAATGGCTTGAGCTCACTAGACAAGGCAATTACACCTGCCATGTATGGTTTAATTACCTTGAACAAAACAAATTGGAATATACAGTATACATACAAGGGCGGCTGTGGCTCAGGTGGTAGAGTGGGTTGTCCACTAATCGTAGGGTTGGAGGTTCGATTCCCAGCCCACATGACTCTGCATGCTGAAGTGTCCTTGGGCAAGACACTGTACCCCAAGTTGCTCCTTGCATGGCACCTCTGCTACCATTGGTGTGTGTGTGAATGGGTGAATGAGACACAGTATGAAGTGCTTTGGATAAAAGCGCTATATAAGTGCGCCATTTACCGTTTACATAGGAAATACATAGAATATCTCCAGAAAATACCTGCAGTGTGCTTCAAGAATACAGTCACTGTAGATGTACAGTAGTAAAAATTAAGCGGAGCATACAAAGTTACCAGAGAAACAGAATGTCTCTGTTTTTATCTACATTTGTTAAAATGTTTGAACAGTCCCTTTTACTTTGTTTCAATGGATCTCAGAAGTACAAAGTCATCCTTAATGAAGATGGATTGAGAAATTGGTGCATGACTGGAAAAGGAAATTCACTGAAATTCACTGAAATTCACAAATCCAACTGAAATTCACTAAACACACACTAAACTGCTTCAACTTCAGGTCCATCTTTTACTCTCCGATAAGAGGCACTTGTATGTGCACTACGTTGAGAGCTTCCTATTTATACCTCTTTGTTGTAAATAATAATAATGATAATAATAATAATAATAATAATAATAATAATAATAATTCTACTGAGGAATACACTTTTGAGGAATAGGAACAAACCTAGACGTGTATCCAAACTATTTCTTAGACACACTGGTGATATCTTTGGCATTGACACCTGCAAAGATGAAAAGCTCAAGCTTTTTCATTTCCTCTTTCTTCAAATTTCATTGATCTGTTCTATATAATCTACAGCACTCCTGCATGCAGCCTTTCTAGATGTTCAACATGCAAACTCATTAACACAGCCACGGAAATCACAGTGCCAAGGGATCAGTTTCTGTCAGTCTTCACTCCTTGTGCATCACAACAGGAGTTGTTTACTGTCTCTCCTGCAAGGGATGCAATCAGCTGTACATCAGAGAAACCAAGACGAGACGTTTTTTGAACTGTACTAGAGCGATGCGACATCATTCCTCCACAAGATCTTCTCCCAATTACTGATTTGATTATGGTGGTGGAGAATCCAGTCTAACTCGCCATTCAGGTATTCAATTGCACAGTATATTTATTTCTCTTATGTCAGATTATTAGTTTTCCTCAACTGAAATGGGTGGAATACTTGTGCATATCTCAATCATAAGTGAAGTTCTAGTTTTTCAATGTCTGGTTATATCCAAAAGTGAAAAACTTGCATTTAAAGATTAAACTCTTCTCTGTTTTGACGCTGTGATAGCACAGGTGTGTTACAGACATTTTGAGATACAGTATCTGATTATAACCAAAACAGAGCAGGCTGTTTACAACATGTAGCTATATAGCAAAGCCTGAAATTCAGTAAAATTCACTGTGTTAACTAGCAGACTAACTGTTTTTACTGCTGTATTTGTTAAACATGCTCTTGGCAGGCAGAAAGCCAAGGCAAGGTTAGAAATGAGCCTAAATAAAAATATCTCCAATCATTTTGGTAAAATATATTTGTGCTTTTTTTAAAAAAAAAAAAAAAAAAAAAAAAAGTAAAGACTGATAATCTATATTATCATCAGTAATATATTGCATTACTGTTTTCCAGAACGCAGCTACAGCAACATCCGACATCCGGTTTTCCTCAGACCACCACATTTTAAAGCATATACTTCTTATCTATTAGCCATAAAATATTTTTTTTTGTGTAACCTGAAATCATGATTCATACAATGGATATAAAAAGTCTACACACCCCTGTGAAAATGGCATTTTTTTTGTGGAGTAAAAGAACAACCCTAAATTAATGTCAGATCTTTTTTCCGAATTTAAATGTGAAAATGCAAAGTATACAAATAAAGTAATACAAATTTAAAAAGATAATCAGAAACCTTTTAGGGGGAAAAATACAAATAAAAAAAGCTTACAATAACTTAGTTGCATACATGTGCACACCCCTAAACTAATACTTAGCTGAAGTACCTTTTGAATTTATTACACCTCTCAGAATTTTTAGGGAATAGTCTATCAGCGTGGCACATTTTGACTTGAAAATATTTTCCCACACTTTCTTGCAAAAACATTCTAGATCCATCAAATTGTAAGGGCATCTCCTGTGCACAGCCCGCTTCAGGTCACCCCGCACATTTTTCGGTTAATTTGGGTCTGGGCTCTGGCTAGATCATTCAAAAACTTTGATCTTCTTTTGCTTAAGCCATTCCTTTGTTGATTTGTATGTATGCTTTGGGTCATTGTCGTGCTGAAAGGTAAAATTCATTTCCATCTTCAGCTTACTAGCAGACCCCTGAATGTTTTGCACTAAAATTGGCTGGGTTTTCTAGCCATTCATGATTCCCTCCACCTTGATAAAAACTGCAGTTCTGGCTGAAGAAAAGCAGCCCTAAAGCATGATCCTGCCACCACCATGCTTCACCATGGGAATGATATATGGGTCAGATATTCCTGCAGCTCCTTTAATGTTTCTGTACTGTAGGTCTCTTGGCAGCCTCCCTGGTAAGTTTTTGTCTTGTCTATTTTGTAAATTTTAGCGGTACTGTACGTCCTGTTCTTGGTGATGTCACTGTGATACTAGATTTTCTCCACTTGTTGATGAACACCTTCATGGTCTTCCATGGTACATATAATGTTTTGGAATATTTTTTTTAACCCTTTCCAGATTGATTCCTTTCGACAGTGAGACCCTGTACATGCTTTATAAGCTCTTTGCAGACCATAGCTTCAACAGTCAGATGAAACCAAGAAGATGTCAAGAAAATCCTACAGAAGCAGCTGGTCTTTATTTGGGGTTAATGAGAATAATTTAATTCATGACAGCTGTGGCAGTGTAAAGTGCTTTGTAAAAAAGCGCTATATGGGAAGTGGTAGCTCAGTGGTTAAGACATTGGAGTACTGATGGGAAGGTTGTGAGCTGTCACTGCTGGGCTCTTGCACAAGGCCCTTAATCCTCAACTGCTCAGATTTATAAATGAGATAAATGTAAGTCACTTTGGATAAGCGAGTCTGCCAAATGCCATAAATAGTATTAATACTTTTGAACATGAGATTGAATAACTTAATAACTTAATACTTCTGAACATGAGATTGAATGTGATTGGTTCATTCTGAACACAGCCACATTGCCAGAAATAAAAGGGTGTGCACAATTATGCAACCAGGTTATTGTAACTTTCTTATTTTTCCCCTAAAATGTTTGATTGTTTTTCACTTCATTTTTCCATCCATCCATCCATCCATCTTTTATACCATTTTATCCTTTTCAGGGTCACGGGAAACCTGGAGCCTATCCCAGGATGCATCGAGCACAAGACGGGGTACACCCTGGACAGGGTGCCAATCCATTGCAGGGCCACTTCATTTTTATACATTGTAATTTCACATTGAGGGTGGAAAAAGTTCTGACATGATTTATCATGGTTTAATTTTTTTCATCACAAAAACCTGCCATTTTAACAGGGGTGTGTAGACTTTTTTATATCCATTGTAAATGAAGATATGTAAAAGTAAGACGCTAATGAAAGCCATTTTTCAGCTGTTTTATCACAGGAAAAAGCAGAGTTTTTCTTTCAATTAAGATTGTACAAGTGCTAACTTCAATCTACGTCTCGCTCTATGTCTCTGTGTCTCTATTCTCCGCTCCAGACCTGTACTCTTTATAAAGCACTTACTCTCAGCAGCCACAAACTCGACACATCAAACTCTTCAAACTCACTGCCATGCTCACATTCTGCAGCTTCCTTGCAGTTTCTATATCAATATGAAGTGCCTGTGAGCCGTTATGAGCTTCTCTTTCCCTGTTCATCAATAATGAATTAGTCCAGTCTCTGTCAGTGCTTATGAAACACATACAGGCATTTTCCAGCGCAGAGCTGAACTGATCAAAAGAAAACCGGCACAATCCAACATACCAGAGAGAGATCGAGATTGAGATGAAAGTGAGTGTGTGTAAGCGAGAGACACAGGGAAGGACAGAAGGAGAGTACCCATATTCATTACAGAGTCTCTATATATCTTAAAGGAAATACATCAAATGCTACTTTGAACTCCTGTTACTTCACCAAAGCCATGGTTCTCTGCATTAACAAGACAAAGACGAAGACTCTGTTTTATACAATCACACTACACAAACACTTTACTCAGCTTTTCCCACAGCATATGTCTTAAATATGTTGGATGACACACCACACACATAGCTCATTCAGCTCACACAGTCTCTGCTAACGAATAAGACGTGGTAAAACGTGGGTCAGTTGTGAAGTAGGTGTGATAGAGTACCTGTATACATCTGTATTGGTGTGTATAGGTCTGTGTGGGGGTAAATCACAGCATCTCCCCTGGATCAGTGTCTTATAGGACAAAATGTTTCTCTGTTCGTTTGGTCTGTCACACTCAACAGGAATATAACTCAATCATACTTCTTCATTTGCAGTCAGAAATGAAACTCTTATTCCAGTACACTAATAAAATAACTGTACTATTCACTATCGTTCAGTTTGTCTTTAAAGAAACTATTACATGCTTCAAATGAATTTTAATCCATCTGCAGTAGATTTTCCATGAATTCTTTTTCCTCCAGTTGAAAGTTAAGTGGGTTTAATAATGTGAAGCAGTTACCTGCCCGAGGCTGATTATTTCTCAAAAACAGCATGTCCCAAAGTGTTTTTATTCCTCTTATAATATGTCATGAAGCAGAAGCTGATACATTTGCTAAATATCCATCCATACATCCATTTTCCATACAGCTTATCCTATACAGGGACAAAGGAGCCTGGAGCCTATCCCAGGGAACTCAGGACACCCTGGACTGGGTGCCAACCCATCGCAGGGCACAATCACACACACATATTCACACTACGGACAATTTGGAAATGCCAATCAGCCTGCGATGCATGTGTGACGGCAGGCCTGCGGCCCACACACACAACACGAAGCACGGTCTTCGCGCAACTGCCGGCGAGGTGCTGAAATTGTTTTGGACAGCAAGTGTGAGTGACGCTGCTGCTTGGATGAGTCTCGTCGGGGTTCCCAACAGCACCAGCCACAAGACCCCACAACTGATGCCACCAGAAGAAGAGGCCAGCTGTCAAAGGCCGGGTCCGGCTAGGCTGCATGGCCCAGGAAGAAGGGGACGCCACAGGTCGAACCCCCTCAGGTGAGACACTCATAACATCTAACCCAGTCTCATTTGTGTCTCATCAGGTCTCTCGGGAAGGGAGCTTTTGGTGCAAACAGAAGGAGGACACCCGACTGAGGCACTCCTGGGGCCATGTGCATCTGATCGACAGCGTGGACCAGCAGCCAGAGCAGTGCCTCCCATCCAACTACTTCCTGGTGTCCAACAGCCTCCTGTACCACTGGACGGCATGCCGGTGTCAGCCTTGCGACCTTCTGGTCATACCCTGCTCCAGAACACAGGCCCTGATGCACCTGGCCCACAGCCACCCGCTCAGCAGCCACCTCAGGGCCCACAACACCCTGGCCAAGCTGTGGGATCAGTACCTCTGGCCCAGTATGGATGCTATTCAGATGATAGAATCTTTTAACTACTAAAAAGCTACTTCATTTTCATTTTGGTATTAAAATAACTACCACCTCATTACTGAGAACATTAGCCACTTAGCTCACTTTAGCCAAGCTCCCCAGGATCAGAATCCTATTTAATTCATCAAGCTTATATGCATGTATACTTAATAAGCTTTGGAAACATGTGTATTCCACTGCCCGAATGCACAGAATTCAACAAAACAACAGGAAACACAAGGAAAGTTGTGGAGCACAGCCTTTCAATAAACAGCAGCATAGTGGGACAGAAGCGATTTTCCCCAGTGGGCATTGATGGCAGTATTTTCTGTAATCCTTTTCCTGAATGTTGCTTCTCACCTCATTTACCCCAAACCCCAAACTGCCCACATTTCAGATTATCTCAGAGTGTCCCAGTCCCAGTGTGTAAACGGCGTTAGCTCGAGCAGTGTCTGCTACAGTTACTCATAAATCTTGCTTGGAGGAGGCAGAGTAGCATGGCCAGCTGGAGATGAGGTTATCAGCATGACTAAACACAATTCACACAGATATTCCCATTTCAGATGAGTTCAAACCCATAACCGGTGCAGTCATGCGGAATAACACGAACCATAAGCCCCCTCATTTCAGTCATTATAGGTTCAGTATTTTAGAGCAGCTGTCAGAGGTTCTTCTGAAGCACTGAGCGCATGTCCTTTGTGACAAGTTCATTGAGAAAAATCTGTAACTTTTTGAGTAAGAAATGAAAAAACTAATTGAACATAAAACAAATATAAGGAACCAGGATGGAGTTATTATTGCACAAAATCTCATTTGAGCTTTTCAGTGACCGCTACAACAATATGAATTCCACGTACTATGTACACAGTGAGTGAAGATACCGCTGAGTTATCCCAACACGGTTCAATCATTTACTCAAACTGTCACACTACAGTGATTACCACAGCATCATCGGAGTGATTAAACAATACAGGTAGTCACTTTCAGGTTACAATAAACGATTACGGCCACAGTAGAGATATGTGACCATGTTTATTTTCTAGAATTAAAGCCGGTTTTAGACTGCAATTTCAGCTTTCTTTTAAACATGAATTCTGCTTTCTACCAAAAAATCCTAAAGGAGAATGTCCGGTCTTTAGTCCCTAGGTTGAAACTCAAGTGTAACTGGATTATTCAGCAAGACAATGATCCAAAGCACAGAAGTAAGTCCTAGTCCTAGAAGTAAAAGGAAATCTTTTAAAATATTCGATTTTATGTGCGAGTGCGAAATTGGGACAGAAAATCGTATAGCTGGCTACGTAGGAAAAGTCACTTTAAGGTAGGTGTGTGTGTGTGTGTGTGTGTGTGTGGTCAGTAATTGTTCTCTGACTCAGAACCCATGGGGAATATAAAGCCAGGTCCTCAGTATTCTGCTAGTGTTTCTTATTTTTCCCAAGCCAAAGCCACTCACTGTCAACTAGGCAACACTCACTGCATTAATAACACGAAGCATCTGTCTCAGCCTGCTTCTGTTCCTTCTTTAGCTTGCAACATACAGTATATAAGGCAGTGCATCTCAAACGTTTTAGGCTATGGTCCCCATAGAGGATAGTTTTGTACCACGGACCTCCCACAGCTCGCACGTACAAGAGACGGGGCGCTGTGGGTTCAGGATACAGGTGGTGTGGGTACAGGATGGACCCCAGTGTGAGAAATGCTCTTATCAGATATTCACCCCAATTCAGAGGCATTCCTCAAGAAACCTGACTGCACTGAAGTCCTGCACCTTTTATACCCATCCACAAGTGTGTTGTTCTTCGCAGCAGTGTGCTTGGGTGGAAACATGAACAAACTGAAAAACCTAGTCAGGAAAGCAGATTGTGTAGACAGGTGAAGCCCGCACTCCCTAAGAGCTTAACAGAGAGAAGGATGGGGGATAAACTGGTCTCAATCCTTCTCAGCACGGCTCATCCACTCAACCACAGCATGCTGGTACAGACTGTACACACCTTCAGACAACGGTTCATGACTGAATTTTTAATTCATTAGTGCTCATCTCTCTCTCTCACATCGATATCTCTTTGTACATACATATATATATATATATATATATATATATATATATATATATATATATATATATATATGCACATGATATATACATGTACCACCAACCTAAACACTGTTGCAGACTAACTACACCTCTTCATGACAGCAGTATTCCCTAATGGCAGTTGCCTCTTTCAGCAGGATAATGCTCCCTGCCACACTGCAGAAATTGTTCAGGAATGGTTTGAGGAACATGACAACGAGTTCAAGGTGTTGATTTCACCTCCAAATCCCCCAGATCACAATCGAGCATCTGTGGGATGTGCTGGACACACAAGTCCATGAAGGCCCCACCTCGCAACTTACAAGACTTAAAGCATCTGCTGCTAACGTTTTCGTGCCTGATACCACAGCACACATTCTGAAAAATGAGCCACTATGGACACTTTGGACATGCCAATCAGCCTACCATATATGTCTTTGGACTGGAGGAAACCCCCACAGCACAGAAGTGAACATGCAAACTCCTCACACACAGGGCAGCGGCGGGAGTCGAACCCCAACCCTGGCGGTGTGAGGCAAACCACTGCTAACCAATAAGCCACCGGGCGCCCTTGAAGATAACCATAATTTAGTCAAACCATATTGTCAAAAACTGGTTAAGCCAATAGGAGCTACAATACAGCACTGAGTTAAGGACACCAAGACAATTTACAACAAACAACAAACTCAAAGAGAAAACACAATGAGCATGACAACACAAGGAGCACAATAACCGAGAGTTCCACTAGAAAAGGCAATTTCATAAATAACTCAAAAAAGTTACAGTGATATACACTTTACAATAAAGTAGCAAAGTCCTTGCCAAGTCCTCACAAAGTCCAAGTAAAAGTTCTGAGGTATTTGTAGGGTGTTGAGCAACAGCTGATTAGAATTCAGGTGCGACTGAGGTGAGGTGTGTGCAGCTGAGCGTTGCGGTACAGAGACAGGTGGAGCAGCTGTGGGGGGCATGACACCATACTACAAATATAATATGAATACTGTATATTAAGCACTTCACACATAACTGTTGTTTCAAATTGACCCTTCGGTGAACTCCATACGGTGTAGTTACTGTCACTACATATGACAATCTCTAGAGCCTGGAATCTACACACTGAACAGAAGATTTACAACTTTTTTGAGCATTTCATAGAGCAAACAGATTTCTAAAATGCACCTGAAGGCTACTTCCATAGCACCGCAATCTCAAACAATAATGTTTGAAGTATAATGACTAACGCTTTCCTTCCTGAGTTGCATTGTCCCTCCTCTGGCATGTAGGAGACTGTAATTAGGCAAATGATTGAAGAACATTTAGTGTGAATGCTCCACTGGTTCCTGTTAAATATTTTCTAGCATCAGTTAGCCAAACAATAATTAGCAAATTACCGTTCTCCATTTTAAAGTAATTACCGATTTCATTTCAATCTTTGTTTTAGTCACACATGGTATTAAGTTGTAACCTGGAACTTTGAGTCCACGTTTGAGTCCAAGTTTCTCATGAATGAGAAAAGAAGCTCTTGCTCTTTTGTTTTTAAGAGCTAACAGCAAAATATTACCATTTTTCCTACTATTAAAAAAAAACAACACAAATTGCATTTCATTTCATGTTTTATCATTTATTATCAGTCAACATGTTTAATGGAGGTTTTCGGTTTAAGGATTTGAAATTGCACACAATCTGAATGTTTATGAAGTGTCTCGTTTTTGTTTTAGCTGCTTTGAACAATTGAATGTAAATTGAATATAATCTACGGTGTGTCTTGAGTATATCTGGAAATTTGTCCATTTGGAAATCGATGTTTAAATTCCCTGAACATAGTCTTGTCATCCAGGAACTTGTTACAGGAGTGAAATCAGGACTTATTGAGAGTGCCGCTGAGACCAAAAATAATAATAATAATAAACATTCAAGGTCAGAACGTCAAGAATTTGGTTTAGAGTTCTTTTTTTTATTATTATTCCTTTGAATAATTTCATCATAATGTGACTTGGTAGTCAATATGTTTGGTCACTGAATATAAATGATCTTATTATACAGCTGTCTGTGTAGCCATCAATGGTTTCCCTGCTGAAATTAACACCAAGTGTATGTAGTTAGTTCATTACAATCCTCTCCCTGTAGTGTTTAGTGTGTTGAGAAGGAAACTCTCTTTAGATTCAGTAGATAGTACAGTAGGTATGGCCCTGAGGGAGGTGCCAGATTAAACACGACGACTGAAAGCGAATGAAAAGTGTTTCGTGTAATAGAATTTCAGTTGCTTTTCCGTTGAACTTTTGAGGACTCTCAGGACATGGTATGCAGATTGACTTTCCTCTCTATACACCCCTTTCTCATTAAAATGCTATTTCACTCGTCTTTCGCCCAAAGGCTGATAATTAGCCCTAATTTCAATCTTTATTCATTTATGTATGTAAGTAGCCAAATAATGGAAATTTGTCCTGGAGTCTGCAAGAAAGTTTCTGCTATCCATGGACTGATCAGAAAGACATAAAAAGTCGATTCCAGTCTCCTATTTCTGTCTCTGCAGTGCAGAGTCTAGCTGATTGGGTTCTCTGTTGAGAAAAGCTTTATCTCCGTGACGCACTTAAGATCCTGCCGTGAAACACGCTCTCTTCCATGCTGCCTCTTTCTTTTTTCTTACTCACACAGGCCAATTGCATGGTTATTATTCAAGGGGCTAATTTCTCCTCACCCTTAATTTACCCTTGCACTTAGGAACTCATCAGACTTGAAGTAAGTAATCTCATGCTCTGTGCAGGCACGTAAGCTGTGTTCTCTTTCAACGTAAGTGATTGAGAGAGTGTGGATACACGCTTGGATAGACCTGATCGCAAAAAAAATAAAAAAAAAATAGGAGGTTTTACAAAGTAGGAATGATTTAAGGTTGAGCAGCAGAACCTCGTGTCGCTGCTCAGATACTGATCTCTCAGCCGTCTCTCTGATCTCAAAGACTCGCACTTGCAAATGAAACCTTAGAACCAAATAGTCCGTTAGGAGAGACGGCGTTTAGATTAGACTTCAGATCTTTCTTTCATGCTTGTAGTATTGAAAAATTAAGTACGATTAGATATAGATCTGTGTTTCAATACACACAGACATGTGTGCTAAACTATTCGGTACACTCCTTTCCTGCTACATTTATTCATATTGAATCCACAAGCATCTCTTTTATCCATAGTGACATACAGGAGAGCTACAAACCAATTCACGCCTATACTGTAAGTGGTGTGTCAAGGGTTCGGGATTGTTAAGGACCCAACAGTGACTCTCGGGTTTATTCATTTGTTAATCAGTCTGGCCAGCAGAAATTTCAGCATGTGAAGCTTAAAAATGATTCTTATGCAATTGGGAGCATGGTGGTTTAGTGGTTAGCACGTTTGCCTCGCACCTCCAAGGTTAAGAATTCAATTCCCACCCTCTGTTCATGGAGTTAGCATGTTCTCCCCATGCTTCGGGGTTTCCTCTGGGTACTCTGGTTTACTCCCCCAGTCCAAAGACACGTGTTGTAGGTTGATCTCTAAATTGTCCGTAGTGTGTCAATGTTATTGTGATTCTGCAGTGCGATGGATTGGCACCCCGTTCCCTGGGATAGGCTCCAGGCTTCCCTCGACCCTGTGTAGGATAAGCGGTATGGAAAATGGATGGACTTATGCAATTGTGTGTATGTTTAAGACTTGGAAAGTGGTAGCTCAGCAGTTAAGGCGTTGAGCTACTAATGCTCAAATACTAATACTAATGTGACTAATTTTAGACTTTGGCCCGAAATAAGTAAATAGATCACTTATATGTACATTTTTTTTCCTTTAATCTGATCTCTCACTGATACGTTAAATCAAGAGAAAATTGAAAACAAAAACCCAAAACAAATCAAACAGACTGTATTTGGTTAAAATGGGTTTATATTGAATGACAGAAAAATTATGTCATGTAGCTTCTGTTCACTCTGCACGACTCAAAGATGTGCAGACTATATGGTGTGACCATCACAATTTAAAAGCCCATTCTGCCATCTCAGTATTAAAGTGTTGACAATCAGGCAGCACTCAGTTTGCAGTTTTATGTCCTGAAACCTCAAAAAAGTTAAAAAATTAAAAATATGGAGAATGCTATTGTCACTGTTCAGTTAGCGTCTCTTCCTTTAAGAGGCACTAATTGCAGTTGTGGCTTCCATAACAACAGGTGCCATATACTGTTGTTTGGATTATTCACTTTGGTTTATTTCCCTCATTTTGTGCACGTGTTCCTTGTTTTCCTGTAATTACTTTATATAATTAAACCGTCCCCATTTCCATGTATTAGGGCGACATCTTGTGCATTTCTTCTGCAATTCCAAGTCATACTGTCCTTTTTTTAACTAGTGACCTGTGTCTGATTACCTGTCTAGATCTGTCTGCATGTGTTTTGGACTATGATTACGATGCTGAAACTTTGAGTACAAACCTGTGTTTCATGTTTCTCCATGTATATTATATACAGTATCTCACAAAAGTGAGTACACCCCTCACATTTTTGTAAATATTTTATTATATCTTTTCATGTGACAACACTGAAGAAATGACACTTTGCTACAATGTAAAGTAGTGAGTGTACAGCTTGTGTAACAGTGTAAATTTGCTGTCCCCTCAAAATAACTCAACACACAGACATTAATGTCTAAACTTCTGGCAACAAAACTGAGTACACTCCTAAGTGAAAATGAAACTGAATATGACGCTGAGCACGTGCACTCAACTTCTTTGGTGGACCATGGCGAGGCCTGTTCTGAGTGGAACCTGTCCTGTTAAACCGCTGTATGGTCTTGGCTGCCATGCTGCAGCTCAGTGTCAGGGTCTTGGCAATCTTCTTATAGCCTAGGCCATCTTTATGTAGAGCAACTATTCTCTTTTTCAGATCCTCAGAGAGTTCTTTGTCATGAGGTGCCATGTTGAACTTCCAGTGACCAGTATGAGGGAGTGTGAGAGCGATGACACCAAATTTAACACACCTGCTCCCCATTCCCACCTGAGACCTTGTAACACTAACAAGTCACATGACATCGGGGAGGGAAAATGGCTAAATTGGCCTAATTTGGACATTTTCACTTAGGGATGTACTAACTTTTGTTGCCAGCGGTTTAAACATTAATGGCTGGGTGTTGAGTTATTTTGAGGGGACAGCAAATTTACACTGTTACACAAGCTGTACACTCACTACTTTACATTGTAGCAAAGTGTCATTTCTTCAGTGTTGTCACATGAAAAGATATAATCAAATATTTACAAAAATATGTACTCACTTTTGTGAGATACTGTATGGTATTTTTATATTAGATTGTATTCTTTTATATGAAGAACACAAAAGTGCTATATTAAAATTCTTAACTATAATTTGCCATGGTATGTTTTTCTATTTGTCCGCCCCCTGGTGGTAATGACTCTGAGCTCTGTTAAGATGTACATTATGTGCATCATTGTAGATCAGATAGGGCAAGCGGTGGCTTAGTGGTTAGTACGTTCCCGCCACGGCCCTGTGTGTGCGGAGTTTGCATGTTCCTCCGGATACTCCGGTTTCCTCCCCCAGTCCAAAGACATGCATGGTAGGCTGATTGGCATGTCCAAAGTGTCCGTAGTGTATGAATGGGTGTGTGAATGTGCATGTGGTTGTGCCCTGCGATGGATTGGCACCCCGTCCAGGGTGTACCTCATGCTCACAGGGATAGGCTCCAGGTTCCCCACAACCCTGTAGGATAAGCGCTATAGAAAATGGATGGATGTAGATCAGGTCAAGCAGACTATTTTTTTGCGATTGTTGGGCCAACATTGATCATCCCTGGCCTCTACTTAGTCTTACTTCATTGAGTAAACAAAACCTTGAGAATCCAGTCTGCAAGAAAACACTTGGCTCAGCTACATATGTTTGTGCTGTATGAGTGCATGGCCGTGGACTGTAATCTCCTAATTAATTGAGCCACTTTATTTTATGCATGCTGTCCGACAGCCATATGTTTACAACTTCAGCACTGATTGCTCTTTGTAGCATGTTATCTTCCCTTCATCTCCTTTCTCACTCTGTGGGATTTTGGCTCGAGTCCAGACCCTGAGTCTCTGTGGTGGGTTGACGTGAGAACAGGTGCATATGTTTTTCTCCTAATTACACATCCTGAAGGACCACTCCAGAACTGCTGACTCACGCTCTAATACTTCATGCCATGTCAAAAATCAGGTAAATAATAAAGAATGAGCCCAAACACCAGACTTTAATGGGACTGTGAGATGAGAAATGCTCAAGATAAAGATTATATATATATATATATATATATATATATATATATATATATATATATATATATATATATATTTTAAAAAAAAAAATTCATATCCATAATGTTGATAAACCGTGACAGGAACTGCTGTTACATTAGCACTACATTAATTATTCATTCTATAAGCATGTCCACACACGAGGCTTAAGGTCTTAAGCAACCAGACCTGCTGTAGAAATACAAATCTCTCCACTGGGACAGAAAAACCTGCAAAGTATTTGTTTGGCAGTATCATTGTTTGTGGTTTGCAGCAGATAACTGTGCTGGGGAATTTAAAGCTGAGAATTGGCTGAAGCTAAATAGAATCTCAAATCTTAGACAGACATACGGATGAATGCACGGACGGACCAATGGCAAAAATCATAGATATGCAGAAAATGGGCTTGAACATGAATGTGGAAGTAACATCTTTTGTATGACAAACCAGGAAAAGACCTATTTCTTCACCTTGTTTGGATCAATTCCAAAAATGAATCAAATCATCTGCTGGTTATGATGATAATTCCATATAAATATTTATACCACAGCGCTGTTTAATACTTTATTCTGATTGGCTGACAGACGTTCTAAGGTGTGCAATTATTTCTCAGTTAATGCACAGCTAAAGTAGTTCCAGTCAGGTCTTGACCGCATTAGTTCCATATCACTTCACCAGATTAACTGAACTAACGGAAATGCTAATCTACTGTCCACCACAGCACACAGAGCTACCAACAAACAAAATGACAGAAAAATTTGACTTTCCAGAAATAATTAAGGAATAATTGACGATGGGCCGTTTAATTATTACACCCGAAGTGATACTGCAGCCATGAGGCGAAGCGGAGGTTTGAGCCATTGATATGCAGTTATTGATGTGAGAGAGAGGCCGAGAGAGAGAGAGAGAGAGAGAGAGAGAGAGAGAGAGAGAGAGAGAGAGAGCACAAGAAAGAAGCAAGAGAAAGCTCAAGAGAACATGTGTGATTGCAGCAGTGAGACAGAAAAGCCTGTGAACAAGTATCAATAATTATATATTTATTTATTTATTGTATTTTCTGCAGTAATAAAAAACAAAAAATAAGTAGGTCTATCGATATTTATTTATTTATTTGTTCTATTTTTAGCATGAAACAAAAAAACTGTGAATCTCTCTCTCTCTCTCTCTCTCTCTCTCTCTCAAATAACTGCATATCAATGGCTCAAGCCTCCATTACTCGTTCTAAAATTATGTTTAGGAATTAGCAACGGAGGCTTGAGATGGGATGCGCAAGAAATGAGTTCTACACACGAGAGCGTTTTAAGGACAAAAACCTGAAATAAAACATCTGAACAATGTCTTGAGGTGTGGTAACTGTGGTATAAGTGGAATAATTGACTCTGGTCCGTTGAATTATTCGAAAATTGTAGTGTGCATTATTTTTCTAATAATTCAATGGCCCGTCGTCAATTATTCCTTACTCAACCACTTGTTCTCGACATACTGCTGATCAAATGTTCAACAATAATCTAAACAAAAGTGACAGAAAAATAAAAAAAAATATTAAAATAAATAACATATGTAAGTAAAATATTAAATGAGCCAAAACAGAAGTTGATACACGTTTTTACGTATGATCTGCTGCTGTTACTGATCTGTAATCAGGTAATCCTAACATTATGGGCAAATTCATATAAATTCATGTTCATGAAGGTCACACACACACACACACACACACACACACACACACACACAGGATGGGTGAACTGTTTTCTATTATAGGATTAAACACCCAGGAGGCCAAACTCACTTTAACAAGAACAACGCATAAAGTAACATTCAATTAGCATTTACTAATTTTTGAAAACACACACACACACACACACACACACACACACACACACACACACACACACACACAGCCACTCAGACAAACTAAATGCAGTCAGCTGAAAATGCTGAAGCTATAGATTTTCTAATTAAGAGACGATGGAGCATGAATGGAATCATCACCCTTCTACTATAATGATTCTGTGTACCAATGTCCTACAGGGCGGGGTACACTCTGGACAGGGTGCTAAGCAATGTTACTTTTTTTTATTCTAAAAGTGGTGCTGATATCTATTGTATACATTTGTGTCACTGAATAAAAACCTGATCACTTACATTTGTGCTAAATGCATACTGTCATGTGAAAAAATAAGTACAGCCCATGGAAATTGTATTTTTTTTGTTTTGTTTTGTTTTTTTTTTTTACATATTTGGACAAGCAACATTTTATTTAACATAACATTCTATTAATACAGTTGATACACTCTATCAAATGACACATAAAATTGACATTTTGTCATAATTTTCACAATTTTAATGAACAAAAACAGATCAGTCCCATGGAAAAATTAGAATCAGGTGTTGAAGATTGGGTGCCAGTGATAAGAACCTGCTTAGGGAGTGCAGGTGGAACCGGTCTTATATTTATACCCCTCTCATATCTAGTGTCTGGTGTTCCCTTTGTTGTTGAGGTGTGTGGTGTCATCATGCCAAGATCTAAAGAGTTATTTAAGGCCTTCAGAAAAAAAGGTTGCCAATGAGTCTGACAAGGGATTTAAAAAGTTCTCTGAATTATTTGAATTACATCATTCAACCGTAACAAAAATCATCTACAAATGGTGCAGACTGCCAATTTGTCCAGGACTGACCATTCCAGCAAATTCAACCTAAGAGTAGACATCGAATGCAAAAAGAAATCTCCAAGAACACCTAAATTTCATCACAGGATCTACTAGTAAGTCTTGCAACTGTTGGTGTCAAAGTGCATGCTTCTATAATCAGAACGAGATTGCACAAATTTGACCTGCATGGGAGGCGTGCCAGGAAACAGACATTGCAAGACTACAGTTTGCCAATGAGCATATAGGCGAAGACCAGGCCTTTTGGAATAATGTGCTTTGGACAGACAAATCAAAGAGAGAGTTTGCTGCAGACCAAAGACAGCTTTTCAGGAGAAGCACCTCATACCAACTGTGAAGCATGGTGGTGGATATGTTATGGGTTCGGGTTGTTTCACTGCCTCAGGGATGACACACTGATTCTAGGGATGCACCGAATGTTTGGCAACCAAAATTATTTGGTAGAAAATAGCAAAATAGCACTTTTGGTATTCAGTCGAATAAGTGAAAAGGCCGAATAAATTTGACCAAACAACGACGTGCTTGATGACGTTGCCAAATAGCCTAGCAACCAGAGTGAGATGCGCGAATGTTACGACCTCCACTTCCGGCACCGCGCTCGGAGAGATGAGGGGGTGCGCGCATGCACGAGCTACGTGCACGAGTGGTCAGCGAGCGCATGCTCTTCGGTTCACAACCATGACATTGTTTACTGTGGACACGTGCGTTTGTTTGGTTTCTGTTCCGGAGTATTCTGTCACGTCGTGAGACGTAAGGGAGTAGAGTACGGAAGCAGGTAAATTTATTTAAGGGCAGGCAGACAAATCCAAATCGTAATCCAAAAAACGTAGTCAAGACAGGCAAAGGGTCGGGTGATCGGCAAACAGGCATAAACGGGGCAAAGCAGGAATCAAAGTCGCGGTCACAGAACACAGGGTCGAAACACAAAACAAGAGACATGAACTAGTACTATGGACTGGGAGCGGAAAAACCAGCGGGGACTAAATGAATTAATCTATAGTTTAAACTAACTAAATCTATCAAGGAACATAACATTAACAATGTATCTAACTATACTATTTCTACTATAATACTCCGCGAGGTGTACAGGGACGCGAGCGGTATATATCCCCAATATAATCAGCCGTATAGAACTGAATAGAACCATTTTTTGCACTCTTGTCAATGCACTTTTTAATGCACATTTTTGTTGTAGGCTACAGAGTGTTACATTCTTTCAGCAGTCAGTTATAGGCCTAACATAGGCTATTCAAGGGGGGCTCAAAGATGACCACAAAAATATTTTTATTTTACTATTTATTTATTTAAAGTTATATTGTGCCTTGTTGGTAGCCTATGTCTGCTGGAATGAAAAAAATATTCAGTGTTAAATAAATATTTTGAAATTGGGTTAGGGTTAGGGTTAGGGTTATTTTTTCTTTGAAAAGCAAGACAAAATAGTAAAAAGGCCATTTTGACTATTTAATTTATGCAATGGTGAAAAAAAAATGGCAAAATAAATGGAAAAAACGTGAAAAAAACGTGTTCGGTATCCGGCCTTCGGCCAAGTTTTTTATTATATTTGGCTTCGGCTTCGGCCAAGAATTATCATTGCAGTGCATCCCTAATTGATTCAACTATGAATTTTGCATCATATCAAAGAGTGCTAGAAGATAATGTGAGGCCATCTGTCCAAAAATTGACGTTCAACTGAAAGTGGACCTTTCAACAAGATAATGATCTGAAGCACAATAACAAATCCATTAAAGAATGGCTCAAAAAGAACAAATAGAGGGTTATGAAATGGCCTAGTCAAAGCCTGGATTTGAATCCCACTGAAATGTTGTGTGGGGATTTGAAACGGGCAGTAAAAATGGTAAATGGCGCACTCATATAGCGCTTTTATCCAAAGCGCTTTACACTGTGTCTCATTCACCCATTCACACACACACCAATGGCAGCAGAGCTGCCATGCAAGGCGCTAACTTACCATTGGGAGCAACTTGGGGTTCAGTGTCTTGCCCAAGGACACTTCAGCATGTGGAGTCATCCAGGCCAGGAATCAAACCGCCAACCCTACGATTAGTGGACAAACCGCTCTACCACCTGCACCACAGCCACCATACATGTGGTACGCCGTACCCCAGTACATGCAAGAAAACCCTTAAACATCTTGCAAACTGCAAGAATATTGCATGGAAGAGTGGTCAAAAATTCCAGCAAGCCGATGTCAGAGACTTGTGGACAATTATGCAAAACATCTACAAGAAGTTATTTCCGCTAAAGGGGGCAATACTATCGTAGCTTCTGAGGCCAAATGCGTACTTACTTTTTCCACAGAAGAATATCATATCTATAGATATTTCTGTTGAATAAATGATTGAAAAAGCTAATTTTCCTTGTGGTTTTGTTCAAGTATATCAACTTTATTAAAAAGCATGAGATGATCAAATGTTTGCTTTTCTAAATATGTCAAAAATCCAACAATTTCCATGGGATGTACTTACTTTTTCACATGACAATCAGGATGAAGGTCCATTTTCATGTACTGTAGCCACAAGCATAACTTTGTGGTACTGTATACACCTTCTGTGTTTCCAATTTGGTTGCTATTACCATAGAGATAAATCCATCTGCAGTGAGTGTGAGCCAGCAAAAAAGAGAATGTGACATTCTAAATTGTTGGTGCAGTGGCATTTTCAAACCTACTTAGCTCCAAAGCTATCCTGCCTCTCAGGATCCCCTCTTAGTGCAAACCCCAACATCAAAATGTTATTTTCCTGTTTTTAAGTAAAGCCTTAAAGATTCTTTTCCAAAAAAAAAAAAAAACAGCAATATTTACTGAATATACTACCATTGTAGAGGCTTACACACGTGAGTTAACACCCATAATGTCAGGAGATTACACAGCGTTGCAGGTTGTATTTAAAAGACCAAGGCAGATCTCAAAATCGAGAACAGGTACTAGGTTATTTGGAGGACAAACTCATAAACTAATGCAGAACTAAGTGAAAACCAGAATTGTTATTGATACTATAGAATTGTCACTGGCTGAATGCAGGAAGTGGACAATGAGTGTCTAAAAGACTTTGAACATGTGTGCTTAACTAATAACCAGGGGATTGTCAACAGTTAAGCAAGTCATATGACAAATCTTGTGGTGCTGAGGCTCCCCCAACCTCTTGGATGTGGTATATGGCTGTCGGAACAGCAAGTATGAAGATCTCTAATGTGTTCAAAGATGTTGTAAACAGGGATCCAGCTTCTCTCCTGAGAACCATATATCTCCAAGTCCATAAGATACTTCCCTGATGTCTGGAGTAATGATGTAGGCTGGCTAAACTACCAGATTGGGTAGGGGTGGTGGGGAGATAGCATGGGTTCCTTCATCCAAAGGACCAGGAATCAAGGACTTGTTCATGTAAAGATGGAAGGAAACGGCTAAGTGATATCGTCTCAACATATTGAGTTTGTAAGTTAATTATTTGATGAGTTGGAAGCTGTTAAAGGGGCCAATGTATCAGAGTATTAGTTTCCTGCATCCATGACTAACCTGAAGATGCACTATATGGGCAAAAGTTTGTGGACATTTGACCATTGCACCCATATGTGGGCCTTCCCCAAACTGTTCGAAGCACACAACTTTGTATGCTCTTAGTTCACTGGAACTAACAGGCCCAAACCTGTTCCAGCATAACAATGCCCCTTTGCACAACGTGAGCCACATGAAGACATACTTTGCTGAGGTTGGAGTGGAAGAACTCAAGTGGCCTGTACAGAGCCTGTACACCTCAACCCCAATGAACACCTTTGGGATAAATTGGAACACAGACTGCTCCCCAGGCCTCCTCGTCTAACGTCAGTTCCTGACCTCACTAATGCTCTTGTGGATGAATGATCAAATCCCCATAGCAACACTCCAAAATCTAATGGAAAACCTTCCCAGCAGAATGGAGGTTATGATAACATCAGTGGGGGGCTAAATCTAGAATGGGATGTTCAACAAGCAAATGTGGGTGGGATGGCCAGATGACCACAAAATCTTTGGCCATATAGTGTAACCTTGGTTCCCATGGTTGGACTTACTACTTGATAATATGCTTTTCAATGGGTTGTGATCCAGGGCATGAAAATACTGTAAATGGGTGACTTAAGTGGCTATAACTTTAATTTCCTTGTCCAGACTGTACTTTGACCGAGTCCCCATGGCTTCTCTGTTGATGAGTGCAAGAAAGACAAACTGGGTCTCTGCATTGTACATGATCAGTTTTATGACAAAAGGTTTAAGGGAAGGAAATTGTGTCTGACTCACTGCATTACCACATTTCTGGTCCTCCACATGCCTTCCTGGTTGAAGAGTCTCAGTATCAAGAGGAGGTACAGGTTACTGTGTGATGACATGGATAGCCTCGCCACAGAAGAGAGCATGACCGACCTGCATGGGATTCAGGCTTTCATTGTGGCGAGGCAGATGGGGCGGTGAAACATTTTATCTTCTCTCCTTTAACAGTCCAGAAAAACTGCTAGGTCTACACATTTGTCCAATGTCAAGTGACTGTCACATCAGGCTAATTCTGAAAGCACATCAGCCTGGAACCCTCTGTGGAAAGCTATAATGAGTGCTGGCTTGTTCCATCCATTGTTCCTGCTTGCCTTCTGAACTTTAAGACATTCAGTGGTGGTTCTGGTTCCATGTTCCATGCTGCTTTGCTGCCTTTAGGAGCACAAACAAAGATGTTGCAAAAGAGACTCTAAAATCTGTCTTAGTGAGTTCACCTCCTCGAGAACCTACTGCTGTAGACCATGTTAGTGTTTTACCCATGAGCAGCAATACTGATTGGGTGATATGTTTGTAATCATTGCTGAAATCTTGAGTGGAAGTACAAATAACATTATATATTGGTTATTATTGGTGGGCAAAACTAAAGCAGAAGCAAAATGATAGATGGTCAAATAACAGAGTGTCACTGAACTAAGTAGCAGACTCAGAAGAAAGCTGGCAGATGTGGCACAAAGCGTTCTATAGCACCACAGACAGATAAACACTTTAAAATCCTTGAAGGCCAACCAAAGCATATGGCTTAGTAGTGGAGGGTTCTAAATTCCTCTATTGATATATTACTAAGGAATGACTGGCTGTTTCCTACAGGACTGTGAATATGAACCTTTTCTTGTGAAAGGAAGGCTAAACAGGTATAAACAGTGGATGTAAGAGTTATTGTGTGCCATAAATCCATTCACAGATATTGTGTCAAGCTCTTGTATCGCTAATATCATGGCAGTTATGAAATGGATATTTATAGCATATAGAAGGGTCATAAACCTGTTATTGCACACTTTGCTGCTGAGATATGTAGTGTAATATGTGTGCAAGGTTGACAGTGATTCTAGTGATGGGCAGTGTGTTGCAGCTGGGTGTATGGAGCGCTCAGAAGATTTGATTTTTGTGGCTGCCTTCAAAACCAGCTATACAACCCCAGGGCTGTTCAGAGACAAAAAAAAAAAAAAAAAAAAAAACAAACAAAAAAAAAACTACAACAAAAAAAAACAAACAAATAAATTAGAAAGGGGGAAAAACACCAGAGGGAAGATGCTTGTCAGAGGAGTGTTGAGCTGGATATTGGTTTTGGGCAGAGACTATGAAGTTCAGATTTTTTTTTGCACTGCTTCTAGTACAACATCTGTTTCTCCATCAGTCCATCCATACATCTGTCTCTCCATCCATCCATCCATCCATCCATTATATACTAAATGTGTAACAATACACAAAATTCATATTCAATATAAATTCATTATGGTGGTGTCTCGTTTGGATACATTTTCGATACAACAAACATAAGCATTGCCTGAATGTGGCTTAGGTTTCCCTTTTTTTACATAATAAAAGTACAATAATTTAAACTTAATAATGACACTGTGCTTCCTTTCTCAAGCTAACACACTAGCATATCAGTGTGTCATCAATTCTTTCATCTACCTGCCCAACTGCATGCCCATCATCCAACTACACATTCATCAATATTCCCACCTGACTGCCAATGTGCCCTTCTCCATCCAGTCATTCATCTATCCATCAGTGTGTATGATGTACCTGCCCAGTCACCCATTATATCTATCTATCTACAGCTGAGGTCAAAGATTTACACATCTTTAAAGGAAATGCATATCATGGCAGTCCTGGGATTTTAACTTTTCTTTTTCTGTAAGAGAATGACTGGAACTCATGCTTGTCTCATGACAAAAAATTCACAAATAAAGCTATGTTATAAATGTTTTGTGGATTAAAAAAAGAAAGAAAGAAATATTCAGCACACTTAATATTTGGTAGACTTAATTTCTTGCATAGTAGACTCTAAGCTACACCTGTGTTCCAGCAGCTTCTAATTCATGGCAGACCTTATTTTGGTGGTTTGTGGATTACTTCTGACCATGAGGACCAATTTCCTTTCAGCAGAAAGTGACAGTTTTCTTTCTGACCTTGGCAAAGAGACCACTATACAATGTACTTTGTACTTGTGAACAACTGTTCCTACAGATGGCCTTGGTACCCACATTTGCATAGAAATGGACATCTCTGACTTATGTAAATCTCTGATCTTCCCATTGTAATACATGTGGCTCAGCCTACTAGCCCAATCAGACTAACACTATTTATATGGGCACAGAGACAATATTACAGATACACTATATTGCTAAAAGTATGTGAACACCTGACCATTACACCCTAATGTGCTTGTTCAACATCCCATTCCAGATTTAGTCCCTCTTTGCTGTTATAATAACCTCCACTCTTCTGGGAAGGCATTCCACTAGATTTTGGAGTGTGGCTATGGGGATTTGCTCATTCAGCCACAAGAGCATTAGTGAGGTCATGCAGTGATGTTAGGTGAGGAAGCCTGGAACGCATTCAGTGTCTCAATACATCCCAAAAGTGTTCAGTGGCATTGAGGTCAGGGCTTTGTGCAGTCCACTCAATTTTTTCCACACCGACTTTGGCAAATAGTGTCTTTATAAACCATACTTTGTGCACATGGGTATTCGCACTAGAAAAGTCGCTTAGTTCCAGTGAAGGGAAATAATAATGCTACAGCATACAAATACATTCTATACAATAGTGTGCTTCCAACTTTGTGGCAACACTTTGGAGAAGAACCACATAAAGATGTGGGTCAGGTGTCAATAATTTTGGCCATATAGTGTGTTATAAAGATATTATAGAACTTTCTACATTACCAAATTACTAATCTGAGTTGCTCTATGCATATTTTGACTCTGATTTTTTTTTTTTTTACAAAACCCACAGTAAAATTATAAAAGAACCCACACGTGTAAATGTTTTTTGTAAAAAATAAGTGTGTTCCAATTATTTCACAGAAAAAGAATAGTTGAAGAAATCACAATCCCAAGACTGCCATGACATACATGTCCCTTATAAGTGTATGTAAACCACTGACCTCAGCTCTATCTATCTATCTATCTATCTATCCATCCATCCATCCACCCAACCACCATTCCATCCATCCATCCACCTACAGCACCTATATGGTTTGTGTGTATGCACTTTTATAATTGAAACACAGAGCTGGATGTCTCTGCTTTAACCGCCACTGCAGCTACTGACCTACAGACAGAACCGCATTACCCGGAGTTCAACTGTTTTCTGCCCTGGTCAGAGAGAGCTTCGGGCAAACACTGCCACTCATTTCCTTTACATGACCACAAGGAGAACAAAGGTCCATTTCACTCAAGATATTATTTCATAAAAGAATTTGCATTATGTTGTCGAATGCTTAGTAACACATAAATAGCATTCATAGTTAGCATTTGTATAATATGGCTATTTTTTTGAGAACTTCAGGAAAGTCTGGGAAATATTCTACTTCCCTATATATAACCCATTTTCCCCATTCATATATTCACAAAACTGTGATTCTGCTTCAGTGCTGTGGGGGAGTTTTTTTTTTTCTCCCCCGAATAGAGGAGTGCTGAAGGCATTAGAGCCTGACAAGAAGAGGAATGATTCATTATTCAGCTTTAAAAGCAGTCATATAACCATTAATTAGAGAGATTATTGGGGCATAGTTTTTATAGATAGAGGTGCCTAATGAATAAGCTTAAAGAAATACTCCAGGTTTTTTTTTTTTTTCAACCTAATCTGTATCTTGTATGTAATAACAGCACAAATAATCATTTACGCTACTTTCCTGTATTAAGAACAGAACAGAAAACAAGCTGACATGAAAATCCCTTACAGTGGAAGTCCATGGAAGGTAAATGCTACAAATACATAACTTTACAATTATTTCCCCGTTTATTAGGTGAACTCATCGTATATCTTTGGTCAGATACACTTACTATATAGGTCACTTTGTATCAGTTGCTATGCACAATTTTCTCCATTTATCAGTAGAAAGGAAGCTCCACTGAGCAAGTGTTATTTGGGTGGTGGATGATTATATATATACTCTCCAATCTATTAGATACAGCTACTGTATTGTTCATCCACCATATAATTGTACAGTTAGAGAACACAGCTCTTCTACCATGCCTGAGTTGTGTTAACGAACCTCTCCCTTTTATCAGTGTTAGCTTCTCCTTCATTGGAGTTTTTTTTTTTTTTTTTGGGGGGGGGGGGGGGGGGGCTTCTCAATGTAGCACTGAGGACAATGAGGTATATAAAATATTAAAACAGAAACAGACAGTCTGCAGTCAGTACTCTCTGCTCCAGGGGTGGCATATCATGGCTGACCCTGCGCTCTGACCCTAACCTCCTCACATGCTGGGATATGCAAAGAAAAAAGAATTTCACTGTGCTGTAATGTATGTGTGACCAATAAAGACTCATTATCATTATTATATATGGTAAACATAGCTGAAAACAAAATAAAATGCACTTTATTGGTGACACAAGATAGGTGATAGCTTATAGACTGACAACTGAGTGTACAGCATGAATTTAAACCAATAACTGTTAACTTTATATTTGAACCCTTAAATAAAGAAGTTCTTAGGATGACTAAAGTTTGGGATAACACATTTCCTGTGGTGTTGTGCTATCCATGCACCATCAGGATGAAACCGACTACAGTGGGAAGACAAAATCACTTTTTTTCCCCTGTTTAATCTGAGAAATTAGTCCAGTATTGAGAGCTCAGTTACAAGTGTGCAGAGAGAGGAGTTAAAATTGGAACTATTCACGTCTGTATTCAGACCTCAGTACTGGACATCGGTGTATGAGATTTGCCCATGTGGGGCAGAGAAAAAAATTTACCTTAAACTTCAGTAAATTTCTCTTCAGTAAAGTTTTCTGGTCAGTTTCTGAATAGGAAACACTGCTTATCTCAAGGACTAAATTTTCTATGGATAAAAATATTCATCCATCTTCTACCGCTTACTCCTTTTCAGGGTCACGGGGAAACCTGGAGCCTATCCCAGGGAGCATCGGGCACAAGGCAGGGTACATCCTGGACAGGGTGCCAATCCATCACGGGGAACAATCACATACACACTCACACACCCATTCATACACTACAGACACTTTAGACATACCAATCAGCCTACCAAGCATGTCTTTGGACTGGGGAAGGAAACCAGAGTACCCGGAGGAAACCCCCGCAGCACGAGGAGAACATGCAAACTCCGCACACACATGGCCCAGGCGGGAATCGAACCCCAGACCCTGACCAATATTGACCAGCTAATTTCTCTTGACAGGAGAACGCATCAAATTAACATTATTACAATGGCTGTAATTTAATTCATTTTAGACACGAGCTAAATATATCTAAAATCATCAGTTTGTCTGTTTAAATGAGATATTTACTGAGGCACAGACTAATTTTTATTTTACTGACACATCCATAAAGTGGCTAAAGGTTGACCAAAGCATTTTGCTTCACTGCAGTGTGAGTGTACTCTGAGATGTCCATTATAAGGAATTTTGTAATAAAGAATTATGCTTTTCTCAGAAAAAAAAAAAAATCCATGGAAAATCATTTGTCCATGGTAATCACACATCCACTACAGATATCAGTGTATCAGTGAATAAGAATTTGGTGTAAAAACACAAGCGCCAAAGGTGCATTCTGGGTGGAAGGTATGACGCTGTCAATCATAGTGACACTAACCAATCATGGGCATCTGAAATCTCATGCATGCCGAAGAAAGCAGATAGCGCTTTCCTCTGAGTGTGTTACACTGCCCTGTGACACAGCATTAGCAGCAGTCTGAAAAGATGGCGTTGGCTGGCTTTTCACGTCCCTCAGAGGATACATGTGTTAGCCATCACCCTCCCCAATTGGTAGCTGTCGTATGAAAGGAGAGACCTGATTGGTGGTTGGGAATTAGCAGGGGAACAAACTGGGGAGAAAATGCAGGGATAAAAAACACTGGAGTATTCATTTAACAATGCTATTATCACTATCGCTATCATGAAAAAAGAAAGTATGATAAATCAAGAATTAATGAATGAATATAAGTGCTTAATGACAGTCTAGTGGTCCATGAAATGCTGAGATGTAAGATGAGCAAAAAACCCTCTAGAGATCTGGTAGAGATGATGGACGCATCTGACATGCTTTCTACTTTTCAGCTACAATTAAATCTTCTTTCCTTCTGACTGACAAGCTGAGAGGGGCCATCAGCATCCTTCAGTGTTAGTGTCACTCACCACACAAATGAGTTGAAGGACAGCTAAATGAAGACTGTACACAGTAAAATCCCTAGTGTTGAATTAACACGCAGAGTGTTTATATGAGTCCAATGGACTCATATAAACACTGTAGGGTGTGAATTCAATACTGTGGGGGTGATTTTGCTGTGTACATGAGGAAACTAGGAAAAAAGGAAAAGACTGCAGTAACAAATTTTCTAAGAACATTTAATAATACTACACGTATAAAAACGGACGGTTAGTTGTTCTGACATGCTTTAAACCTAAACCTCAAAAGGTTCGGTAAAGAACATACAGGTTAATGTTTTATGTTTGATTTTTTAATATGCGACTGTGGCTCAGGTGGTAGAGCGGGTTGTCCACTAATCATAAGGCTGGTGGTTTGATTCCCGGCCCACATGTCTCTACATGCCTAAGTGTCCTTGGGAAGACACTGAACCCCAAGTTTCTTCCTGAGGAACACTAGCACGTTGCATGTGTGAGTGCGTGTGAACTGCTAAGATTAAAAAAGCACTATGTAAGTGTACACCATTTACCAATATTATAAGCAGTAAGATTAAACTTAAACATACAAAGAGACGATAAGTGTTTTCTGCTCATGAAGTACTATAATATACTGTATGTTACAAAAAAAAATTGCTTCTTTCAGATGACTGACATTGAAGGTGAATTAAGTGGAATGAACATTTCTTTCCTTTACCCTGAATGTGTAGGTGATGAGACAAGACATGTTTGGTGTCTGCAAAGATTCTTCTCAAGAGACAAGTAATCCCATTTGTTCATAAAGTACAATCAACAAACAGCAAAAAAAATTGAGTATTATGTAGTGTTATTCAATCCATATTCACATATACATTGGAAGCAAATGCTGCTTCCTTAGACATGTTTTATTAATATTATCAAACGCTGACGCGAAGTCTGAGAATGCAGAACAGCTATACAAAGCAGTTGTTCTGAGTTACGGCAGAGTTAATGACCTATACAATGACCAGCGCGATGGTGCTGACGGTGGTATTAGCAAGGAAGCTGAAGCTTTAGAAGTTTGAGCACATTTAGTTTACTGTACATATGAGGAGGTGAGAGAACTGGGCTGCATCCGAATATCGCTATACAGTAGGTGAAAAGCAGTATGCCAAGAGAGTAGTATGTCCGAATTCATAGTATTCATAAAACAGTAGGCGAGAAATACTGGGATGACCTACTGTTTCTGCAGAGATTCTGCAGCATGGAACGACAGGACACTGTGAATACTGGGCTATCCCATAAGGCAACAGGACTGGCGAGGAAGAGATGTCAGAATCAAAAATGGCGCGTTGGCGCTGTTGAAGTTGACAATGCCAACATAGCGTGTGTAGTACGTCCGGATTGTATTCATGCTGAACACTTATATTAATCAGTATATATTGTATGAACGGCCGAGCAGTAGGTACTGCTTCAGATTAATGCGTCTCTTCTTCAGAGAGCAACCACAAATGGCGTGCTGGAAGCTGGGATGCAAAGTACATGGCGTGTTAATTTGCTTCATCTCAGAAACTCGTCTTTTCCACCACTGGAGGTCATCCTTGGGTACGTGTGCCTCTAATCCATCCACCTAGACCTTTAAATATCCCGTGATTCCGGAATCTAATCACACGTCGCTATCCATGGTGTCAGCATCCTCCCATTCTGCAAAGTCTTGAAAAGCAGCCTTTTTTTGCTGGTGGCGGTTGTAGGTGTTCCTCTGTGTTTACCTCATCAAATCCCAACTCATCAAGTAGCACTTTGATGGCATGAATCACAGATTGTCTTTTCATAATCATAAACCATCTTTAACTGACGCAGTTTGGGAGTGTGGAACGTTGCTGTTTTGTAGAGCATGGTAATTCCATTTACTGCCAAACTGTTCAGCGACATTAGTTCGTCCAGACGTTGTACACAAGCTTATGCAATTTCAATGAGTTTCTTAGTCTTACAGTCTGACTCCAAGTCATCGGTTGCGTCTTTGAACAGCTTCAAAAACGTCACCAGGGTTTTAAGAGTATTCTTGATGATGCACACTACTTTGTCATACTGTTTATTATCCAACAGGATTGTTGCAGTGTCATCATACAGTTGAGACACAGAATCAAGCATTTCGAAATTCCATCTTGTCCCCACTGACTGCTTTAGAGACTTACTCAGCTTGACTTGCAGGCCAGAACGTTTGAAGTAGGTGACTAGTTTTTGCACGTCTTTCAGAAGCTGGCCAACTTCAGGTGCTTTATACATCACAGCAGTCGAGAATGCATGTGAAAGAACGACGTCGAGTATGTGAGCACTACAGTTCAATCTTCTGAAGCCACGTAGAGCTGCCACTATGGTCGCTCCTCTGTCAGTGACAAAGATGAGGTTTTTTTGGCCTGTGAACAAGCTACTCCAAAACCTCTGAGATTTTGAAATAAGAAGGCTCGAATGTTTTCGCCAGTTTTTGAAATGCCTGCAATGACCAGGGTTGCATAGAGCACCCTTGACACTACGTCGTAGTTTGTATCTATGTAATGTATTGTGGCTGATAGGAAGGAGGTTTTCCAATAGTTTTCGGTCAAGATGTCAGCTGTCACAGCGTATCCATTTCATAACTGTATCGGTCATGTCGATACAACAGCTCTTCGTCTTGTTTGTGCCCTTTCTCTCAGATGACGTGACACGCTAGGCTTGCTGCGACAGTCGGTGTTCCCGGTGTTACACGGCGTTCGGCCACACACTGATTACATCACTTGCCCACCGCAGCACCACCCCCACTGTAGTTTTCCTTTTTAATAGTAATAAAAATCATTCACCCCCCACAATGTTTAACCATTGGGAAAATTTCCTCACAGTCACATCCCTACAGCACGCAAAAGGAAGATGCGTTCCCTTGCTGTCGCTTACAAGGGATCCACCTGTGTCATGCTCAGACATTTTGCCTCAGTGTGGTAGGCTACTTTCCGCCGCATGGACCATGCGAGATGCAAGAGTTAGCCACCGACCTTGCGCCTGTAAATTATTTTCATTTTAGTTTAGTTCTTGTTGTTGCTCTTGTGCAATAAGTGAATAACAAATTATTTGCTTTTATATATTATATTTTTCGATATTTCCATTTTGCGGGAATCTTGCGAATCATTTTATTCTCCCGCACACACACGAGTGTTCTCCCGCCCGCACCTGCACCCACCCGTCAAATCTTGTCCCGCGCCACACTCTGTTGCGTCGGGTCCCGCGGGTCCCGCGGTAGTCCTGTGGGGGATGCTGGCCTCTAGTCTTTAGCACTAAAGCACTGCTGCATCACTCTTTTCAGGTAGACATGAAGTGAGGACTAAATCCCACTAGCACTATTATCAGCAGGTAGAACGGCATTGTGGGTAATGTAGGAAATTGTTAACCAAAGTGAAAATAGACCAATAAGTCAACTCATAATTTCATGACAAAATAAACTTGTTGAAGATGAATGATTCAGGGAAATGCAAATCATTCAGGGTGGATTTTTCTTTTCACTCTCACTTTAACCTAAACTTCAACGGCCAGGTTTTCATGGCGAATGGCAACAAAGTTTCAAGCAGCTGTGTCATGGTGTAGTCATGCTAATTGGTGATTAATTTGAATGCCTGGTGATGAGTCATGTAATAATGTCCACGTCTGACCGACGGCGCTTGAGAAATGTAAACGTTATTCTGATTGAACTATTCATCTGACTTATTACATGAGCCGTGAATAAACAGGATACAATTAATCCACCATTTATCCCCTGCAGAATACATAATTAGCATGGTGGTGAAAAAAAATCAACCTTTCTGAATAACCTCCTGCTATGATACGAGTGCGTTTTCACGGCTTCTCCTGGAAGCTACTGTTAACTTCTGTGAATAGTACAGATCATTCATGCGGTGATCAGTACAGCTTAAAGAGACGTGGGCTATTATAGCTGTAGGGAGGAGTACAGGGAAAACCCTAAATATACTGCAGTTAGTCTGAGGGCTACAATGCAGTGGTTAGTGTCGATACACACACACACACACACACTGACACACAATACACACTAGTGGTAGATAGATGTGTTAGCCCCATTGTCTGACATGGCATGCACAGTACAGTTCAGAGTCAGAGTCCAAAGTTCTCTTTGTCCCAATGAAGGGTTTGAAAGGCATGAACTGTACACAGAGGGCAAACATGGCTCTGGGGAAGTGAGAGACACAAATAAAGAGAGAGCGAGAGAGAGAGAGAGAGAGAGAGAGAGAGAGAGAGAGACATAGAGAAGGAAAGGAGTGACAGAAAGACAGAGAGTGAGACAGAGTTGGAGCTCGTGATCAGCCTGAATGGCCCAGCAGCACACACACACACACACACACACACACACACACACACACACACACACACAAGCACACGCACACCCACACACACATGCACTCGGACTGGTTGGTGTTGAATGAGCTAAAAATAGCATCAGGGGAACGTGAGCCGCCTCCACAAACCACACCGCTGCCACCACACAGTCATCGTGATGGATGGCATCATCATGCCAACCAAACAGGCATACCAGAAGAGGGGGCAAGATGCCTTCTAAATCACAAAACCCATAAGAGAGAAAAAGAGCGGGGAAAGAAGACGTAGGGGGGGAAATCGAAAAAGGAAAAAGACTTGAAAGAAGAGTAAAGGCAGGAAGAGGATAGGAGGCATTTAGGGGCAAATTTATTCAATTACTTTCAACAGAAATTGAAACAGATTTTTTTTTTTTTTTTTTTGTATTTGGGGTTTGGTATTAGTTATTTGTTCAAAGTAGAAAGGTCCAAAAATACTAAAGAGGAGGGGTGCTAAGAGAAAAAAAAATGGATGAGGTACAGAGGAAAAGGTCACTAGGGTCACATAGGTCACTAGTGATCTGAGGTATGCATTTAATGGTTAAATTTTATGCATAGTAAGTCAAGCTGTATGAAATTATGATTGAAAACCTTCATAGACATTAACAAAAAAAAACCCAACAAAATATTGCACTAGACATATTAAAAATTCATTAAAACGATTTAAGCTTTCACCTTGCTGCCTCATATGAAGATATCTTTTGTCCCCTCCCCCCAGTTGCTCCCCCAGTTTGGTCGCCTGTCGATTCCCACCCACCAGTCAGCTCTCCTGTTTATGACAGCTACCAACCAGAGCGGGTGAAGGTGCTTCCTCAGAGACACACATGTGTCCGACCAAACTGCTTCTCATTCTGCCTCACGAGGCAGAGTAACAGACTAGGAGAAGCGCTACCCACCCCCTTTCATAAGCTCATAAGTGCCCACAGTTGGCTAGTGTCACTGTGATTGACAGGTGAGGAAGAGTGTGCCATTCGTCCCACTCATAGAACACGGCCAATTTCGATCTCCAGATGACAAGGCAAATGCTTTTCTGTCACACCACTCGAGAGACTTATGTGTGGACATCTGAAACTTAGAAATAGATCCAAATACGCCTCATAGAAATGAAGTCCCAACAAATAATTTGGAATAAACTCAGAAATAAACTCAGACAGCTTGGCACTTGCGTCTGATTTTATTTTCACTCCCAGTGATTTTGCAGTGGAATATGCCCGACTGTTGTGTTACGTCAGCAAAGTCTGGAGTTCCGCACACAAGGGAACAGCTTTGGCTTATTGCCTTCCAAGTCAGTTTGTTGTATTTTTGTCCCTGCCATGCAGGGCAATATCTAAATTTATCACATCTGACTAGCATGAATACAATTCTGTAATATTAATAGCTTTTCCCCGCCCGTCTTTAATTTAGGCTGTATACAAAATGTACATGTTTGCATCAATATAGCAGTTAATGTAGGAGTTCCTGTTGACCTCTGTCCTGCCATTGCGAGGTGTGTTCTGTGTACTGAGCTTTCTCTCTGCAAAGTTATGGCAACTGGGAAGGCACGACTGATCCAAATAAAGCTTATAAATGAAAAAAACAGAAAACTTATAATGGCCTTTTTGGTTTAAGTCAGTGAATTATCTAATAAATAGCATGGATAAGCAACGTAAGACATAAAACTCATTAGGAAGTGGATAATCAAGCTGACTTCAAGGTGACTAGAATTGTGTTAAGATATTTAGAAGTCCTTTATCAGTGCCTGGGTGGATACGTCATGACCTCAGGATTACACTGCAATTGCTTTGACTCAATATTATTACACAAAATGGCCTGACAATACTTGATGGAATACTGAATATCGGAATTTGTTTATATTCATTTCTAACATCGCTGATATAGTATGTGTGAGTCTGCTTGCTAAATGAAACTAATAGAAAGGTCAGGTCAATCCCCTCCTTTTTCCCAGGACACACCTCCCAACCAACATGGCCGACGAAGATTACACTCCCCAACACGCATGGACTTTGTCAAGTTCACACTCACTTGCCCTCTAATTGCCTGTACAAAATCACCACACAGTATAAAAAGACTTCAGTCTTATTGAACTCATTGGACTCTCTCATTACGAAGTATTGCTCAGTGTGTTCGTACCTGACCTTACCAAGCCATTTATTGTTTATCGGTACTCTTTTTTTTTTTTTTTTATCTTGTTTACGTTCTGGTTTCTGTCCTTTGCTTTGTCCTGTTTGTACTGTTTGCACATCGCCTGACCCACTGCATGTTTTTGACTATGATTCTGCCTCTCGATTTGGATTTGTTTGCCTGTGAGCCGTTCATTAAACTGTTTTTGCATTTGCATCCGTTTCCATTTACCTGCTGTGACAGAACTGCAAGACTGATCTCGGCTTATGCATTTAATTAATTTAAAGTTTACGATCATATGTCTGCATTACAGGCATTCATTTTTAATTACTAATGAGCACCACTCATCAATGACTTCTCTAACAAATTACTTTTCTACCGAATTTTTCCGGCCTTTCTTTGTCTTGTGAGATTCTTACCTGAATGCCCTGAATGACAGTAAAAAAAAAAAATTTTTATAAAAAAATAAACCTTTTTTGAGGTTTAGAGGTGTCCTGATACACACCTCTAGTTCAGGCTATAAGACAATGAACATGGATGCAGCATTTGTTTTGGCTTTATACTCTGAAATAAAACAATGGCTATGAAGTTAAAGTACAGAACATCAGCTATAATGTAAATGTCCATATTGTGTGAACTGTGTAGGACCTGTGAAGCCCTTTTTTATTCACAGTGCCCCATTTTTATGGGTACCAAAATGTTATTTCCTGGTCCGCTTTACATCATTACCTCTTTAGATGATACACAAGAGAGCTGGTAAAAGGTCTAGAATTGATTCAAGATGTGGCATTTGCATTCGGTGTCTGACACTTCTTAGGTCTGAAGAGACAACAGCAACAAAGTCGGTAAAAACAAGCCATCATGAGGCTGAGATAAATCAATCAGCGCCAAATAACACAACATAAGAGGTGTCAAAACCACATCCCAACGGTATGACTGGAAAGAGTTGATGCTGAAGATGCAAACCAAGAGTGATCCTCAAAAACAAAAGGCTCTGTTATCGGTTAACAGTACGCTAAAGGCTGGGGGACATTTTGGACTGCGTCTTCCAGGCAGATGAGATGAAGATAAAAGATGTACCAGAGTGATGGAAAGAGCGAAGTGTGGAGAAAAATGAGTAATGGTGGCATGGACATGTTGAGCTGCCAGAAAAGAGTTGTTTTAATGTTGTAATGATTGACTGCTGATGGCAGTGGAATGATTTCTGACTTTGGCAGAAGCATCGTAACTGCTCAGAGCTAACTTAAAAACTCAGCAACTAGTGCGTGACTCAAAAACATGCTGCTAAAGCAACTATAGAGTTTTCTTCAAAGGTCATTCACCTGACTTGAACCCCACTGGGCATGCATTTCACTTACTACAGACAAACCTGGAGGCAAAAAGCCTCAGAAACAATAATAAAAAAACAAAACAAAACTGCAAATGACTGCATTATGGCCCTGGCAGAGCATCACCTGGGAAGAGACCCAGCCTCGGGTGATGTCTATGCTCATATCTATACTGAGACCTTCTCTGCCAAAAATTTGCAAACAAAGAATAAACATGATCATTTTACTTAAAATTATTGTAATTGGTCCAATATGGAGATTACAGCTGTAGTTACTACTACTGTTAATGGTCAGCCATTATAGTTTCTTCAATCTTATTTCTAATTACTTAGATATTACTTATTTCTAATTACTCTAATTACTTTCTAATTACTTACTATATATACTTACTATATATATATATATAGTAATTAGAAATAAGATTCACTTCATTCACTTCACTTCCTAAGAAATCATTCTTGGCAGTGTGGAGACAGATAAAGTCACGTATTTTGCATATTATAATTAATACTATGAATGTCATTATCCCTTAAATCATCAGCAGAAAACCAGCACCCACATTATGGATATTGTGGATTAAGGAAAGAGGAAAGTGTGAGGAGAAAAACTCCTGTGTGGATATTACCACCTTGAGCACTGAAATCCCAGTATCTCACAAACCTTGTTGCGTTTCTGCTCTCTGCCACGTCCTGCAGAGTTCAATGTTCAGGAGTACCGCTTTGTTCATGATGAAAGATTCTGACCAGAAAAAAAAAACATTACAAGTTATCTCACTTCCTCTTCATTTTTGTAGTTTCTGCTTTCTTCTTTTCTTTTTTTTTTTGCTTTAACTAAACTTTTTCACTGTTTAACAGCAGCTCTTACAATTGAGAATTAAAAGCAGTGGCTCCAAAGGTGGACACAGCGGTGTATACTGTAAGGGCTAATGCATACTTTCTCATGGGCTAATGCAAAATGGGCTAATGCATTTCTCATGGTTACTGTGAAAGAGTACAGCAAAATGTAATGTGGAAGAGTCCCTGCTGGAAGTAAAAGCTACAAAGCATTCAAAAATTTCATGGATGCATGAGAAATACATGCTATATCAAAAGAAAAAGTTTTACAAAAAGCTGAAATACTGTTTGCTTAACTGTCTGGGGTTATGTTTCGGAAATGAAACCAGTTCTCTTTAGTTTCCACATCTAAAATCTAACACTACAAAATACTGACAGGTGCACCCCAAATATCACAAGCACCATAAATACATACATACATGGAGATGAATACGAATGCATTAATTGGACTGAACAGATAATGTGTTCTAAATGGATACAAATACAAGCAGATATGAATAAGAGGCACTTGTGTTTTTCTAAAGAAAGCTTGCTAGAATGGTCCACAGTGCACTGTGACTAGGATCCCATGGGATGCGACAAAAAAAGTAGCACAAGCTGGAGGATTTAACTTTCATTCAGATGCGAGCGAGAGCACTCAGAAGAAGTTTGTGGGACAAACAAAGACCATGGTGCACAGTGCATTTACAAGGTTTATTTATGACATGCTGACAGTGCTGGCATTTCTACCTTTGGGGTCCCCCCCCCCCCCCCCAAGTGTTTCTTGGGGCATATGCTGCATTCGACTTACCTCGGAAGTGGGAAGTCTGAACTACGTCATTTTTGAGGTGCAAAGTAAAAAAACGCCTCTATGTTTGTTAGCATTAAGCTATCCAGCTAACTTTGATGAGTGATGTATATTTACAGTTGCTCCTCAAAGCAGCGATCTTTACAGTCATGTAGTGTTATACAGTAGATTCAACAAGCTAATATATCTGTATATTGATTGATCTAAAGCAATGACTTGTATATACAGCCATGTCAATTTGACGTCACTTGCTGAACTCAGGGTTGAGGAGACCATCTTAATTTTACCAGTAAGAATTCAGAGTTGGTGCGTTTTCTTTGTTTTTTCCTAGTCGGAGGTCAAAGCCAGTTACAAGTTTGAGTCAAATTCTGCAATAGTGGTGGGGTCGAGGCCACGCCCACATGGGTTAAAATCCAAATACAGATACAGATAAGAATATTTGGATGCCCTTAACTGATACATACTGTATAGTGGCATGGTACACCACTAATACATACACACATGCAAACATACAGTACATACGTACAGCTATATATTCTAAAGTATATACCAAAGTTCATCAAAGAGATATTTTCTATAGAAAACACATTAAGCTGTACTAAGAAAACGGCGTACAAGTCTGCCCATAAAATGCATCCATCCATCCCCTTTCTATACCGCTTATCCTTCAGGGTCATGGGGAACCTGGAGCCAATCCCAGGGAGCGTCGGGCACGAGGAGGGGTACACCCTGGACCGGGTGCCAATCCATCGCAGGGCACAATCACATACACATTCACACACTACGGACACTTTGGACATGCCAGTCAGCCTACTATGTATGTCTTTGGACTGGAGGAGGAAACCGGAGTACCCGGAGGAAACCCTTGCAACACGTGGAGAACACGGAAACTCCGTACACACAGGGCAGCGGCAGGAATCGAATCCCCGACCCTGGAGCTGTGAGGCCAACGTGCTAACCACTAAACCACCGTGCACCCCCAATAAAATGCATTCCTTTCATTTTCATAAGGGTGTTGTGTATTCGAATGCACGGAGTGAATGTGCTCACATTAGAATGTGTGCATTAACATTTGAAAGCGGCACAGAGCAGAGTTGCTTGTGAAAGTGTGACATTTACAGATTTCTCTGTGCTCTCATTCACCCTGCTCTATTAGCACAGAAGCACAGGCATCCCTAAAGGACACACACACCAACACTCAGGCTTTCTTCTTTTAATGAGTTCTTCTACCAAACACACACACACACACACGCATCTCTTAGTGAATGGACATCTAGACAAGCTCTTGCTACTTTCTTATGCTTTGAGATCACACATACTGTATATAAACCCACACAGTTTTGGAAACAACAAAAGACGCATATAAGAAGAGTTTCTGGCACAGTGGAGTAGAACAGAGAGTGATCACTTCTGCTTAGCACACACAGCACAGATTTCCATGTCAGGCAACAACCTGTGTGAAGCAGTTATTCCAGTAATTAACAGAGTGCAATTCTCTAAAGCAGTCATGATTCTTATTGAAGAAAAAAAATGAAAGGACAAAAAAAAACAGTCATAATAGGAAGTCGTGATAATAAAACTTGCTGGGACACGACACATCTTTCAGTGAGTTCCATAAGAAAACAACAAATTATTCACCAAACAAGTCAACTGCAAGTAGCCTTTAGTAGCCTCAGTCATTATGGTGTCTGTACAATACTGATGTTCATCCAGGCGTCAAATGGTATAAACCAAGCAGATGCATGTGCGCGCACACACACACACACACACACACACAAACACACATGCGCACACACAGATGCCAATTAAGCCTGCAGCAAAAGCTCCACATGTTTCACAGACAGCAGCAGGGTAGATCTCCACAATCATACAGCAATGCCTACTGGACTCAGAAACAGAATTAATTACACGGCTATAGCATGATCTGTCCTCAGAAATCATACAGGTAAGTAACTACACTTCAGAGAAATGGAACGCTGAGAGAATGAAAGAGGCACCCCGCCTCTTTCTGCCTCTTTCACTCATTCTCTCTCTCTCTCTCTCTCTCTCTCTCTCGCTCTCTCTCTCTGCCTCTTATCCATCACAGCCATATGTGCAATTCTCTTGAACAGGCCGCGAGGACACAGTACACTACAGGGCAACAACCTGTCAAGTGTGACAGCGCAAGAGGCAAAATTACCCTTTGTAAGATTTACACCGGTCCCACAAGACAAACACTCTCTCACCTCTCGCCTCTCACACTTAAGTGCTCAGTTGTCAAAGTCAGCCCTGGTCCCACTAATGAAGAGAGCTGATTAGATTTATTTAAACAAGAAATGGAAGAGATAAGGGAAAGAGTGGGGAAAAAATACCCAACAACAAACGAGCATGTCAGGAAGCGTGCAGGTGGACCGGCAACGAAGAAAGAATGGGACAGAGTGGGGGGAAAAAAGCTCTACAGAGAAGAGAGAGGAGTGAGAGAAAGAAGGGAGAGTTTGGAGTGACGAGTGAACTCACCGTCTGCTGCAGGTCGGGGATGCCGATGCGGACGACCAGCGTGTTGCCTTGGGCTTCCTCCATGGGGCAGGCCGGCGCTCGGCAACCGTCACCGTGGGAACTGCGGGAGCTGTCCCCCTGGCTGGCGCGGGAGAGGCGGTGCGGCTGAGGCTCGTGGACGAAGAGAGGGAGCGAGGGAGGGAGTGAGGGAGGGAGCGAGAAAGGGAGGAGGGTGCACGCGGGTTTGGGCTGATGCTGTGGACGCGCTCTGGGCTCGGGAGGCTCATGTTGGCCGGAGCCTCCACTCACAAGCATGCTCCGTGTGTGTGGAGCGCCGACTGCATAGCCCTCTCACACGCACACACACACACACACACACACACACACACACACACACACTCACACACTCACCTCAACACTGCTCTCTCTCTCACATACACACACAGAAAAGAAGAGGATGGAAAAGGAGGGGAGGAGAATGGGGGGACACTAGAGGGGATTACAGAGGAAGGACAGAAAATAGAGTGATGGACAAAAAAAAAGAAAGAAAGAAAAGGTTAGACGTTTGTCAGATACACATGAGGAAACAATACTGTAACACATTAAGGTTTATCACCATGCAGTAACAGCCTATACTGCAGTTGTGTGCAAGGTTCTCTCTATTGTTGGAATCATTTTACAGGATGATACATGGATTATATAATTAAATGGAGCAAGAAAGAAAATGCCCTGTAGGGAATTATTATTGATTTCAATAATAATTATTGATTTCATGCGAATGTCTTCATCACAGCTCATTTTCAAAGCATCTAACAGACAGTATGAATTATAGGAGGTGGTCGATCTGTGGTTAGGAGTCGGACAAGCAATCTGACTGTGTGTGTGTGTGTGTGTGTGTTTATCAGGTTTGACCATATGCTATGCTGCATCACTTGGCAAGAATCATAACACAGTTATCACACACACACACACACACACACACACACACACCTCATGAAAGGCTGTCAAGGTGAAAGTTAAAAGAAAAAAAAAAAACCACCCTGAATGACTTGCATATTAATCTTTATAATTAAAATATGATCTTCAGTGGTATCCCAGACTCATAATAAAATTCTCAGTCTTATAGTTTAAATTCTTTCATCGACATGTTCTATTTCCACTTTGGTTAAAGTTTTCCTACATTACCCACAACAGTGGTGTGAGGGATTTAGCCCTCGCTTCATCTCTACTTAAAGAGAGCGATGCAGCAGCGCTTTAGTCTTTTATCCCATCCAGCTCTCTCACTACCTCATCTGTACACTCTACAGATCTACTACAGATTCCAACGCTCCAAATTTCATGCTAACGCCACCGTCAACGACATCGCATTCATCATCTCAGAGATCGCTAACTAGCTGAGCATTGCATACTGGAACTTTGACTCTACACTGCTTTTATATTGGATTTCACTTTATTACTGTATAACACTGAATGTCTCTGGAAAATGGTGAGTGAGAAAAGAAGCTGAGGATCTTTTGTTTTTAGGACCTAACAGCAACATCAGATTGTTATCCCTTATGTATGAGAATTTCTTTTTCTCTTATAAACAGCATTATAACTGAGCAGGCAAAGTCCCCCTGTGACATCAGTGTGGCAGACGACCGCTAACTTCTCACAGGGATAACCAACAAATTAACACATATTTCAATACTCAGCCCCCTCCGAAACTATTGGAACGGCAAGGCCAATTAGTTTCTTTTTGCTGTCAACTGAAGTCATTTGGGCTTGAGATCAAAAGATGAATACAAGAAGAGAGTTTAGAATTTCAGTTTTTATTTCCTGGTATTTATATGTAGATGTGTTAAACGACATACAACATGGTATATTTTGTATCAGACCACACAATTTGTAGGCAAGCAAAAATACTGGCACATGTGACTGACAGGCGTTTCTTGTTGTCTTCCCAGGTGTGTGCGGTTAGATTGATTGTTTTGACAAGCCTTCAGTTTTACCTGTGATGACTGCATTTATTCTTATAAAGTATAAGCCAACATGAAGACCAGAGAGCTGTCTATGGGAGAAAAGCAAACCAGTTTGAAGCTCCGAAAAGAGAAAATCAATCAGAGGCATTGCACAACCACTGGGCATAGCCAATACAACAATTTGTCCTGAAAAAGAAAGAAACCACTGGTGCAGACATGGAACAGTTCGGCCACGGAAAACAACAGCAGTTGATGACAAACATTGTGAGAGCTGTGAAGAAAAACCCTAAAACAAGAGTTAGTGACATCACCAACAACCTCCACAGGGCAGGGGTGAAGGTATCTCAATCCACTGTTCAAAGAAGACTTTGAGAGCAGAAATCTAGAGGCCATACCACAAGATGTAAACCACTCCTCAGCAGTAAGAATCTGAAAGCCAGATTGGAACACACAAAGAAGTACAGATATGAGCCACAAAAGTTCTGGAGCCAAGATTAAGCTCTACCAAAGTGATGGAAAGGTCAAAGTGTGGAGTAAGAGAGGATCTACTCATGATCCAAAACATACAAGCTCATCTGTGAAACATGGTGAAGCTAGCATAATGGCTTGGGCTTGCATGGCTGCTTCTGGAACATTCTCACTAATCTTTATTGCTGATGTAACTCATGATGGGAGCAGCAGAATGAATTCAGAAGTTTACGGGAACATTTTGTCTGCCAATTTACAGAAAAATGCATCCAAATTAACGAGAGGAACTTCATCATGCAGCAAGACAATGATCCAAAACACACTGCCAACACAACAAAGGACTTTATCAGGGGGAAAAGCGGAAGGTTTTAGACTGGCCAAGTCAATCACCAGACCTTAGCCCAATTGAGCAGCATTTCACATCCTGAAGGGAGAAACCTCCAGAAACAAATAACAACTGAAAGAAGCTACGGTAAATATCTGGAAAAGCATCACAAAAGAAGAAACCAGCAATTTGGTTTCAATGTTAATGAGTCGCAGGCTTGATACAGTTCTTAAAATCAAAGGATATGCAGCCAAATATTAAGTGTTATTTACTTTAATCTACATCAAGACTTATCTGTTCCTATATGTTTGCTCACCTAAAACTTGGGTGGTCTGATCCAAAAGGTTCTATGTTTTATGTTGTTTAACACATCTAGATGTAAATACCAGGAAATAAAAGCTGAAATCCTAAACTCTCGTCTCATCTCCATCTTTTGATCTGAAACCCAAATGTATTTGGTGTATAGCACAAACAATGAATTGGCCTTACCATTCCAATACTTCCGGAGGGGACTGTAAATGTATTTAATGTGCTCAGAGTGGAGATTTTGTTTAAGAGCAGTATTTCTGCCCTTTCTTACAACCTCATTAATATGAAATGTAATGAATTCCATGCACATCATCCTTGCTTATTGGAATTCAAGATAAAGATAGCGCCAGGTTTTAGTTAATGTGTCAAGCCAAAAAAAAAAAACACACATGAAAGCCTTTTGTGCATTTATGAGTGCTCAGGTGACAATGAATGCTAAGAAATTGTTCTTTTACATCAAATAGGAGGAATTAAATGCCATCTAATACCATATATCACATGATCATCACAGTTAAAGCTCATACCTCTGTAACGAGTGTATAGTTGAGATCTACGCTGGATCAATGAGCACAGCCTGCAGCCTTCAGTGATTTGTTCATGTGCCATTGTGTTTCCCTTTCAGTATCAATGGGTAAAATCAGTCTCAACATCTTTCCACATCTCTCCACTCCACCACTCTCATCCCAGTGAACATCGCCAATTTGGCCATCTCTCACTTTCATTACTGTCCTCCCTTGTCCTAATTCACTTTTTTTTCTGAAATGGATTTCTCTATCTGTGAGCGCTATCACTCTAACAGTGACCGCCTCTCTCTCACTCTCTCTTTCTCGTTACACTTGCTTGCACAAGCTTATTATTTTCTAAACTGTCGTTTCAGTCTAATTCATGCAAACACACACGCATTTGTCTCTCCATAGCACAGCCTGGTCTCTTTGTGAGGCAGTGGAAGAAAAACAGAACAGATTTTAAACTGCTGCTCAGAGTAAAGCTAATGGGCTTCTTCCACTACACACTACAGTTACTACTTTTTATTCAAAAATACAATGTGAGAGAGAGAGAGAAAGAGAGAGAGAGAGAGAGAGAGAGAGATGCTCCACACACAAGCCCAATCTATTTCATTCAACATATTTCTTAATTTGTATTTAAATGAAGCTTGAAATTGATTAAGACCTCCCTGTGAAGCTCTGGCCCAGTTCTTCAACAGGAGTCCAGGTTCTGACCCTTTTCTCCACTATGTAATTATATGAAAGTCAAGACGAAGTGCACACACTCCTACTTTATTAAATATTATCACTCCTTAGTAGATAGACTAGGTGTCCATTATACATTTCAGCGTTCCTGCCAAAAGTGCCCCATGCCAAAAACACTCAGAGGAACATCCCATACTGTGAGAGGGTCTGCAAGACCATGTGGAGTCCATGTATAAACAAAACTAACCAGTACACTTTGAACTCTGAGTTTTTAGGTGATGCTCTCTGTTTGCCAGTCAGTCTGCATCCCTATCCTCATCTATAGTCACAAGCTGTTGGTTGTTCCTGAAAGAATAAGGTCACGACTTCAGGCAGCAGAAGTGAGGATCCTCCACAGGGTTGCTGAGCTTACTCTCAGTGATAGGGAGCTCAGCAATCTGGGAAAGGATCAAAGTAGAGCCACTGCTACTCCGAATCAAGAGGAGTCCGTTAAAATGGCTCGAGCACCTAATAAGAATGGTTTGTGAATGTAGGAGGAGCTGGAATCCACCACTGGTCTGAGTTGAACTTTTCAGCCAGTTTCCAACATGACCTCCAACAGGCAAAGCACAAGAAAATGAATGGATGGATGAATGAATGGATGAATGAATAATTGAATGAATGAATGGAAGAATCAATGAATGCTTGGTAAGCTGTTAATCATCTAAATCTGTGGAAAACTGTGGCCATAAGTCATAATTTTGGGAGCATTAAGAAAGCCACAATTTCTCCAATTAAATTGTCACGATTGGGAGGCGAAGGAGGATGCACGTGCAGACTGAAACACTGAAAACAAGAACCATATGAGTATGGTACATAATGCTATGTACATATGGCACATAAGACTATGGTACACACAGCAACACACTAACACAACAACAACAAAAGCTTGATAAGAAGATGCTGAAAAACCGGAACTTATATAATGGTGCTAATCAGTAATTGAATACTTGTGACATGCTGGGGCTGATGGGAAATGTAGTTCAGAGCCCTTTGGGTGCTACCATGACACAAACCTACAAGTGCGGTAACTGCCTGCATAAACATGTCATGTTCCCAAGAGAATAAATAAGTTAGTAAGTAAGTAAGTAAATAAATCGGAATTTTAGTATATATCAGTTCCTTCAGGATTTCTCGTTTTTGCAATCGCAAAAATTATCAAGCAAAAAAAAAAAAAAAAAAAAAAAACAAGCAAACATTTGGAATAGCTTGCAATTTATTTTAATTACTGCAGATCTGGGCCAAGACATATCATGTGACGTCATCACAACATGCCCCATATGATTCACGTGCATTGAACATGAGTACAGCTAAAAGGTCTCATTTACCAACGAACATCACTGTGAAAGACCAGTGAGAATCCATTCATTCAGAAAGATCCATACAGAATCTCTCCAGATCCTTCAAATTTCGATGTCCATGCTGGTGGACTCTCCTCTTCAGTTCACTCCACAGGTTTTCTATGGGTTTGAAGTCAGGGAACTGGGATGGCCATGGCAGGACCTTGATTTTGTGGTCAGTAAACCATTTTCGTGTTGATTTTGATGGATGTTTTGGATCATTGTCCTGCTGGAAGATCCGACCACGACCCATTTTTAGCTTTCTGGCAGAGGTTTCATTTAATATCTGATTAATATGATGATGATATTTGATAAAGTCCACGATGCCATGTATCCTACAGTAACAACATGTTGAGGTCCTCTGGCAGAAAAACAGCCCCAAAATATTAAAGATCCATCACCATATTTAACCGTGGGCATGAGGTACTTTTCCATATGGCTACCTCTCTGTGTGCTCCAAAACCACCTCTGGTGTTTATTCCCAAAAAGCTCTATTTTGTTTTCATCTGACCATAAAACCCGATCCCATTTGAAGTTCCAGTAGTTTCTGGCAAACTGAAGACGCTCAAGTTTTTTTTTTTTTTTTTTTTGTATGAGAGTAGAGGCTTTTTACTTGAAACCCTTCCAAACAACTTGTAGTGATGTAGGTGACTTCGGATTGTAGTTTTGGAGACTTTCTGACCCCAGGACACAACTAACTTCTGCAATTCTCCAGCTGTGATCCTTGTCGATTTTTTGGCCATTCGAATCATCCTCTTCACAGTGCGTTGAGACAGTATAGACACTCATCCATTTCCAGGTTGATTCATAACATTTCCAGTTGACTGGAACTTCTTAATTATCTCCCTGATGGTGGAAATGGGCATTTTCAATGCTTGTACTATTTTTTTTATAGCAACTTCCCATTTTGTGAAGCTCAACAACCTTTTGCCGCACATCACAGCTATATTCCTTGGTCTTACCCATTGTTATGAATGACTAAGGGAATCTGGCCTGTGTGTTACCTCATATTTATACCCCTGTGAAACAGAAGTCATTGTTGAACAATTTCCTGTTCCTAGTCCCCCAGGTGGACTAAAAAAAATTAAATATCAATGGGAACATACTTCAAATATATTTTTTCTCATATGAATTCATAGGGTTGGCAATAATTGTTGAACACCTATAGTTAACAAAGTTTTGTTTTGAGTAAACCTGTGTTTTGTTGTTATCGTTTTTTTCACAGCCTTCTTTGCTCATATTTACCAAGGGTGCCAATATTAGTAGAGGGCACTGTATTTACTAGATAGAATTGGGGCTTTTTATATTCCCATATTTAATACCAATTTTATCTAGTAAACAGAATGGCAATAATGTACTAAAGTGTGAATGTGTTTATGCGCTCAAGTTGGAATTAAGGAAGCTTTCTGCTCCACCGAAACTCTCCCCCATCCCGTAAATGCAGCTTTAGCTTTCTGGATCTGGAGGGAAAGAAAACAATTTTTCCACACGCAGTCTTCATTCCAATATTTTTACATTTAATATATGTAATTTTTAGACTTTTACCTAGCATGTGATTGATTTTTGTCTGGGTTTATATTTATTTCTGTTATATTTGTCTAAAAAAGTGTTTGCTAATTCTTTTATGCTATTGTTATAACATTTATATTGTCTTTCATGCTTTGCACGCATCTAATTGTACATTTTACAATTCTGCCTCATGTATGTCACTCTGAAAAAAGGCAACTGTCATTTAAATTAAAGCAACTGTAAATCTAAGGAGCCGTGTGAGGACTGTTGAGTAAATATAATAGCAAAAAGAGACAAATGTTTGAAGAAAGTTTCTCAGATTTTCTCAGAGCTGATCAAAGTAACACCATTGTTGCATTCATCTGCATATATCTCTGTGGATCACACACACACACACTTACACAAACAATATTGAACACAAACTTAATCTCAATATTCCAAACACATTGGTTCCTTTAAAGAGAGAAGAACCTTGAAGAAATGAAGAGGTGTAAAAGAAAAATTGTTTTCAAAAGAAATACCACCTGTGGCACAAGCAAACCGTACATAAAAAGCTAACTTGCTGCAGTATTTTGCCTTTGAGAAATATCACTACTGTCATAAAAAGATTCTGAAATATCTTCAAGACTGTACATAATATAACATAATATGGACTATGTTTTGAGAAAGCTAGAGCTCCCAAATTAGTTGGTGCGCTTAGGTTAAACAAATGAAAGCTACTAAAACTATGTATAAAGAAGAATTAGAATCAATATATGTTCAATTTACTCTTTTGTAAATTAGCAATATGTCAAAAAAATTTACACTACATGAAAAATGGAACCTAATGAAAGCAACAATCTGTACACTTAGCGCCTGATCTTATTTTAATTACTCTAGGGGTATCAGAGGAGCGCTTTAGAATACTTGATAGCTTATGCCTTCCTCGTGACAAGAAAAAGACACACTTTTGTCCTTGGAGAAAAAGGGATATCCGATGGCTAGGCTATGACGGTGAATTAAGTGCAGAATTGAGTGTTGTGTGGTTATTCTGGGTGTGGAATACTGGAATATTCATGTGCATGTGTTTTTAGTTTTTGTTCACCCTGACATGCAAGCTCATTGACCAACTCAACATGATCTCATGAGAAATTTCTCATTTTGTTTAATTCTGTATAAAACGCGAAGAAAAAAGTCAAACTCACGCTCCGCCCCCAACCCTGACATCAACCCTCCTAACGTTTCATATGAATTGAATTTGAATGCTTCTGCGATCATGTACAAGCCTGCTTAATTTTTTTCCAGAACAGCCTGTGGCCAAGTGTTTACTCTCAAGACACCTGACAGAGAGTTGGTGGCCAGTGTGAAGTAGATTGATGGCACCTACCCCACCACAGCTGACAGAGACCCACCTCAGCCATCTGCTCACTTCTCTATTAAAGATTACATTCACATCAGTGTAAAATCATTTAAGGTGTATGTAACGTTTAAAAATGTGCCTACTTACAGTATATTTATAGGATGCCAAATATAGTTATTAATACATAAAATGAGATCTTTTGTTCAAGACTTTTGTTTGAGACTTGGGTAAACTTTGGCAAATGTAGAAAGTGTAACACAAGCATGCTAAGCAGTATAATGTAAATGGTGCACTTATATAGCGCTTTTATCCAAAGCACTTTACACTGTGTCTCATTCACCCATTCACACACACACTCACGCCAATGGTAGCAGAGCTGCCATGCAAGGCGCTAACTTGCCATCAGGAGCAACTTGGGGTTCAGTGTCTTGCCCAAGGACACTTCGGCATGTGGAGTCATTTGGGCCGGGAATCGAACCACCAACCCTATGATTAGTGGGCAACCCGCTCAACCACCTGAGCCACAGCCACTCCAATGTAAGAAGTAAGGCTGTAACAATATGGTGTATCGTATCGTATTGTTCAATACGAAGCTATTGGTTCAATACGTCTGCTTATCGTAAATATATTCAGACTGCATAATATACATTATTCATCATGAAATATGACTTACAATGGGGGAAATAAGTATTAGACGCGTCAACATTTTTTTCAGTAAATATATTTCCAATGAGGCTATTCACATGAAATTTTCCCCAGACATCAGTATTAACTTAATAAATCTGGAAATATAAAGAATTCACAACATTAAAGTCCATAAATGAAGTTATGTGTAATAAAGTGGAATGACATGGGGAAAAAAGTATTGAACACGTTAAGAAAAAGCAGTTCTCCAAGGCAAGATAAGGCAAGGAACCAGCTGAAATCCGTAAGTAATTATACCCCCTATCTGTGCAAATTAATATCAGCTGGGTTAATAAATTGATGGTCTATAAAAAAGGATTTTCGTTACCAAGGTGCCACACAAGAAACATTTCATGATGGGTAAAAGCAAAGAGCTCTCCCAAGACCTTCACAACTTTATTGTTAGAAAACATATTAATGGAATCGGATACAGATATATTTCAAAACTTCTGAATCCTCCAGTAAACACCACTGGGGCCGTTATCCACAATAGGTGGAGATATTGGCTGTCAATACTTATATCTCCCACTATATTCTGTGAGGTAGGATAAACATTTAAACTTAATCAAGCCTCTGAAAAAAGTCAGCACACTGTTTAAGAAATCATAGTGGTGATTGGTAAGTTCTGATTTAGATTAAAAAAAACATTTGAGCTCCCTGGGCTTCAGACACACCCACTGGAGTCACACCAGCAATGCTGCCAGGGATTGTGTTTTTTATGCCAAATAGAGATGATTTTGAAATAACAAGTCATATATGTGTGTGCACCATAGTGAAATTTTTTCCCACATGGATAATTAAAAAAGGAAAGGAAAGAAAAATGTGACTCTCTTTTCCCAAATCACAAAATTGTTGAGCAAGTTTTACATCTTACGAAGGCTGCACATTTTTTTGAGACCCGGCAACCCTGAACACCAACGCATATTAAGACTTTTGGCCAGAGAGCTAATGTTTAATTAAACATTTCATTTTGTTCCATTCTAAAGCACAGCTTTTGAATGGAGCAGGCAAACACTGTGTCATTAAGTTTCCGCTATTGTAATGAAAATCTAAGACATACAGTACTGTGCATACACTTTATGCAACATACTTTTTACTGCAAACTTTGTTATAGATTTTTATTTGATTTATTTAACTTCTAGATTATCGAGTCAGTACAAAAACGTTTCAGATTTCAAACATTAGTTTTCAGCATAAAATTAAAATGTTACAGAAAAATGTTTGTGTATGTCAGTGTATTATGCAAGAGACACTTTTCAGACACAAAACACAATGAAGGTTGCTGGGTTTTGCTGCAAATTTAAGAAGCGAGTGCAACAGTCAAAGTCTCCAGAAGAACCATGTCTGGTTCTGCAAGATGCTCAATAAACCTTACCAGCTCATTTCCTTATAAAACTGCACTAATTCTACCTGAGACTACTCATTTTTCTTTAAAGCAAAGGGTCATCACAATAAATATTGATTGACTTTGCTTCATTTATTACTGTTTAGTGCTCTTTACAGTGTTTTTTTAATGTAGAAACATTTAATTTCATTATTTTTGAAGGCATCTGTGCTCTGCAGCATTTCTTTCCATGTGCCAGTACTATGCAAGACTTTTGCACAGGACTGTATGTTCATGCAATCGAAAATGTGTGGTATTGAGATGCTATCATGTGGAATCTGAATTTTGTGTATCATTACACCTCTAGTATGAAGCGTTATAGCACAAACTAAACCCTAGTTTCACCCAGGTCTACATTAAACTACATCAGTACATAGTAAGTGTCTACTCCAGTGCTAAGAGAAAGATTTGTGTGAGGGATATTCTCTGGAAGCTCTTATGATGCTGAAAAGCCTGTAGCGGTATGAGATACATATTTCATCTCCATTACATCATACAGTTGCAGTTGGCCAGCGCACACACACACACACACACACACACACACACACACTGTAGTAGCCAGACAAGTGTGACAAAACAATAAACCAACTATGCAGATACAGCAGCAGTGAATCTGTTGTATAATAAATGTACGATACATTAACTATGTGAAGCGGTTAGTAAGGCCAAGCTTTGATGTCTCACTGATGACGAGTAAAATATTTACGCTATACCCCCTACTACACAGCTGCATAAAAAGTCCCAATAGATTTCAGACATCTCTCTCTCTCTCTCTCTCTCTCTCTCTGTATCTCTCTCTCTGTATCCTGCATCCTCTCTTTCTCTTTCCAACTCTCTCTCATTCCACTCTGAAGCGCTTCTCATTTCCTCTTTCACTCTGTCAAACAAAGTGAATTATTCATGTCCCCACTGTACACTTCGCCTTGCGCATAAACTGGCCAATGCATGCGCATTCTGAATTCAGAAACTGCCGGCATGCACTGGCTGTTTAAGGAGCCAAACATATGGCCGTGTTTCTCTCCTGTGTGACGCAGACCGTACCTGAACCAAAGGGTTTTCCAGGTAAATCCCACTGAGTGCCACACTAGCAGATGCCACCTCCACTACAGAGACCAGCCCAGGAGAGCAGCACAGGAGAACAGCAATGAAGAACTCAAAACTGCCTACTGCAATTTCCATTAATGATTTATAGACAGCTGGCCTTGCTTCTCCATCGATACTAAATAATTATTTCAAATTCCCTTCATTTAATCGAGCAATCAAGCATATATCTGACTGAATATATACATACGTGCATGAGTGTAATTATAGGTGATGGTCTACAGCACTATACTAAACAAAATGCTGGGAATTTTCAAACCAATGTTACGTTTAATAGTAATGTGAAGCACAACAAGAGTTATGATAGAGTAAAAAAAAAAAAGAATGGAACAAAAAATAGTCCCAATAAAGTCAAACAAGCCAAAAAGCTGAGCTCCAAAAAGATGATTCATTATGTTGTACTGTGAATTATATCCAGGTCCGCTATAGTATAGTATACCCTCATAGGATAGGATATAATGTCAGGCAAGATTGCTGCTGAATCTACCAGGAATATCCCAAGCAACTACAACCTACTGAAGAAGACTGCATTGCACAGTTGCTTTAGAAGAAAGGAACGCAAAGAAAAAAAACAGAAGAGAATGAGACTAAGACGATTTGAATATGAGCTGCTGTTACAGTATATTAGGTCTGCAACAACTAATCAGTAAAATTGATAATAATCGATAATTAAAATAATGGACAGCGAATTTCATTATGGATTAGTCGGGTCTGTGACGTCACTGTAGATAAGCCCCGTCAGTGACGTCACTTCACGATGGTGAAAAACACATTTCTTTGAATAAAACACATCTGAAAAACAGCGGAGGTCACAGAGTGAGCTGCTGCGGGAAAAGTGCATGATCCAGGTCGTCCAAAACATGAGAATGTTTTATATTAAGCGCTTCGAACAAACTCGTAAGTGTATTAACGTGGCTTGTCGTGTTAGAGACTGCGACAGATGCGTGTGCTGTTTAATGTGTTCCAGACATGTTTTCTTCAGCACAGAAATTACATTTTTCTACATTTATATCCTTATCTGTAAATGTTAGAAATTTACACCAGTATTTCCATTTTTACATAAAGACTCGTCCTGACAGCGAGTGAGTCTCCATTAAACTTCACTGAATGAGCGCGGGTCCACGCATAAGCGTCATTCAAACAGCGCGCGATAGAAAGGAAGCACAATAACTAAAATATTCATTTTGATCAAATATGTTGTTTGATGCTATATTAACTATATTTAGAAACAAAAGTAATTGTGTTTTTTTATGAGAGCAGTAACTGTAATGGGGTTATAACATGTCATTGTATAGAAATGTAAGAAGTGTTGTACATTTACAGAATAAAGTAACATGTTACTGTGCTCAAATGAGGGAATGTGTGTGTTACTGCAGAACATTCAACCTCATACCAGTTAACACTTAGTTTTTGCTTTTGTTTTTCTTTTTTCATTTTTTTTTTTTTTCTAGCATTTTTAAAGCTGCTTTAAAGCTTGTGGCCAATCAATTGGGTTTTTTTTGTTTCAAAATATAATTTTAATATTTAAAAATTCCTTTGCACAATGTATAGCAAAGCCAACATAGATACATTTAATAGCTTTTTCATAGCCTTCAATTTGCACAATGTTTGATAGACGACATTACACAGAATGTGAAACAACATTTTTTTGAAATACAGAAAAATAGGCCTTTTAATCCTATTAATCGATTAACTGAAGAAATAATCCACAGATTAAACGATTATCAAAATAATTATTAGTTGTAGCCCTACAGTATATAATTCTGTTTTAAGAACTATATTTATATTGACTGACCAGTAATTAACTGGAGCTCCCAGTCGTCTTGACAGCTTTTAGAGGGTTTAGCTCCAGATCTCTGAAACTCCACTGGGACACCATGTGTTCTGCCTCCTGTCTGTATACACGCTCGTCACTTTGTGACGGTGGGCCTGCAGCCCACACATGCAAAGCGCATCATGCTCCTCGCGCAACTGCTGGCGGGGAGCTGAATGGACAGCGCCATTTCAGCACCTTGTGTGTTTTGGATAATAAGAGTGCACATGGCTGCAAGGCGGGGCAGCAGAAAGACACACGGATGGCAGCGGATGATTGGAGTGGCTTCTCCTCACCGTCTGAAAGAAAAGGAGCGGCTATAAAAGGGCGCAGCAGACACGGAGTGGTGAGTTCATTCTCCACACACACGGACAGTGATTCGTCTCTATCACTCTCTCACTTTCTCTGATTACAGACACAGATGATGACGATGATGCACCTCAGCCTCCATCAAGCCTCCTGGGTTCCGCCTCGTGGCCGCTCCAGCCTGTTCATCGTACCCCACTCCAGGAAGACAGCAACCTCCATGTCCATGCTCAGCACCTCTTCACCTCCTCATCTGCATCTGAATTTAAATAAAACCCCTGACCAGCTCTGACGGCTGAGATTTTAAGCCACTGTGGCCTTACACCTGGTCCTACCAACCTGGCGCAAACCCACAATCCCAGATGGACACTCTACTCTGGATAGCCAGAAGGTGGCTCCAACACGAAAGACATATCACCGCAGAAGCAGAGGGACCATCCACAGGAGCCAAGTCCACATTGGGAGAGAAGACCGCAGGAGAGCCGCCCTGCCTATGGGACCCCCAGGGACAAACCCATGCCCACCGAGCCAGACCCGGCCTCCCCATAGCGCATCGTCAAACCCTGGCTGGCTGGCTGTGCCCTCCATACTATGTCGCCTCCGGACACAACAAACATGGCCGTAAACGTGAACGGCCAGCCGATCTCTTCCCTCCTTGATTCAGGGAGCACCGTTACACCGGCCCACCCGACCGCCCTTGGCCCACCGCTGGAACCCAAGGGGCTCGTCCCAGATGTCTCCATGGACGCAAGACACTGGGAGGACCCCGTGAGTTCCGGCAGTGGGCCGAGGCCCTGCAGTGGAAGTGATCTCCTCACCAGCCGGCATTTTGCCGCTCCTCGTTGGCCGGATTCCTGAGCTCCCAGTGCCCCATTGCTCAGGTGGGACTAGTCAGGTTCCCCAAGCCACCGGTCATGAGAAACCAGCCACCAGAAATAGGGTCCAGCCAGCCTGCATGGCCCAAGAAGATGGGGATGTGACGGGACGAGCCTCCTCAGGTGAGACACTTGTACCATCGAATACTGTCTCCTGTGTTTCACCAGGTTGCTCAGGAGGGGAACCTCAATCATGAAAAGAAGGAGGACAATATATTGGGGCCAGGTGTGCATGATCAACAGCATTGACCAGCATCCGGAGCAGCGCCTCCCCAACACCTACTTCCTGGTATCCAATGGCCTCCTATAGTTTTGGGCAGAATGCTGGGGCCAACCTTGTGACCTCCTGGCCATTCCCCCTCCAAGACTCAGCCCCTGATGCACCTGGCCCACAGCCACCCATGCTCCTGTTCAGCCGCATGGGGATCCCCAAAGACATCCTAACCGACCAAGGTACACCTTTTGTCTCAAAGTTAATAGGTGATCTGTGTCGGCTGTTACAGGTGAAACATCTACGGACCTCTGTCTACCAACCCCAGACCGACGGCCTGGTGGAGAATTTCGACCAAATGCTCAAACGGATGCTCCAACAGATGGTAGACGAGGATGGCCGAAACTGGGACCTCCTCATCCCTTATGTCCTCTTCACTGTCTGGGAGACCCTTCAAGCTTCCACGGGATTCACGCCCTTCGAACTTCACTTCGGGCAGGTGCCTTGAGGACTGCTAGATGTGGCACAGGACGCCTGGGAAGAACAGCCATCTCCATTCTGGTCCCTGGACTACATGCAGGAAATGCCAGAGCAGATCAACCGGGTCACCCCCATAGCAGATGGAAGCAGCACAAGGAGAGCAGCAGCAGGCCTACAACCGCCCAGCCCAGCCCAGCCCAGAGAATTCCAACCCAGCAACCAGATGCTCCTGTTGCTCCCAAATGCTTCCTGCAAGTTCCCGCTGGCAGGGCCCCTACACAGTCCTCGAGAGGGTCAGCCCAGTTAACTACCACCTGCAACAGCCTGGTAAGCACACAGACACAAAAGTATATCACATAAACCTGATGAAAAAAATACCCACCCCTGCGCTTTCCACCCTCGCTGTTCTCCCCTCAGGGCCCGACGAGCATACCTTGGTCCATCGAAGGGAAGACCTTACCCCCACACAGCGCCAGGAGCTGACTGAGCTAGTGGAGCAGTTTGCCGACGTCTTCTGGTCCACCCCAGGCCTGACCCACCTGATGCAATATGAAATCCAGGCAAGGCGGGGCGGAGCAGCAGAAACACACACGGCTGGCAGCGTATGATTGGAGCGGCTTCTCCTCACTGTCTGAGAGAAGAGGAGCGGCTATAAAAGGTCACAGTAGACATGGTGTGGTGAGTTCCTTCTCCAAACACACAGCCAGTGATTCATCTCTCTCTGTCTCTCTCTCTCTGATTACAGACGCAGACGACAACGACACCAATTGTAGATGAGAAACTCCCCGGCTGTTCTGCACCTCCGCCAAGCCTCCTGGGTTCCGTCTCATGGCCGCTCCAGCCCATTCATCACGTGCCACTTTGGGAAGACAGCGACCTCCATGCCCATGCTCAGCACCTCTTCACCTCCACATCTGCACCTGAATTTAAATAAAATACCCACTTCTTTGCACCACCTCTACCTCCCGACTATCTGTGTTCTGCATGTCCAAGCCCAGAGCGGCCACAACTTTTAAGTATAAAACCAATTAATACCTCTTCTTCAGAACAAAAAGACATAGAAGGTCATGAATGCCATGAAAAGTTAGCCGAACAAAAGACAGAACTTAAACCCCATGGAGCTCACACGCTGAATGCTGTGTTTTGTCCTATTCATGTACTGTTTCCTGTCCATCAGAAAGTCAGTGATCCACCGCAGACGGCTGGGACAGCTTGGTGTGTAGATAAGGGATTGCTGCATTGACATATCCTGACATAAGAGCCTCACATTTCAATAGCCATAGAATTCCATGTAGACTCATGTTCACTGCATTTTGCAAGAGTGGTCCAGTGCAATATCTGCATGGCTTTCAGACTGGAAAGCAAGTCTTCTTTTGGTTTGCATGATCCCTGAAGTCAGGACATGTCTACAGTGGTGCTTGAAAGTTTGGGAACCGTTCAGAATTTTCTATATATCTGCATAAATATGATGTAAAACATCATCAGATTTTCACACAAGTCCTAAAAGTAGACAAAGTGAACCCAATTAAACAAATGAACCAAAAATATTATACTTGGTCATATATTTAATTATTTATTTAAAAGTCTACACACCCCTGTTAAAATGTTTTTGTGATAAGAAAAAAATGTAACTAAGGTAAATCATGTCAGAACTTTTTCCACCCTCACTGTGAAATTATGATCTATAAAAATCACGTTCAGTCTCATGTTCAAAAGTAATTATCATACAGCTATCGTCAATGAAAATATTGTGATGAATCCCAAATTAAGTCCAGCTGCTTCTGTAGGATTTTCTTGACATCCCATTGGTTTATTCTGACTCCTGAAGCCACAGTCTGCAAAGAGCTTACAAAGCATGTACAGGGTCTCACTCTCAAAAGGAATCGATCTGAAGTATAAAAGCATTTCCAAATCATTAACTGTACCATGCTGTCCGGATGCGAGATTTTAATCACTGAGAAGCCGTGTAAAAATGTATTACCGACATCCCCCTGATAAACTAATCCAATTTGAATAGGGCTTAATTCCCTCCAAGAGTTAAGAGCACGCAGAATAATGATGGAAAGTACTTAAGAAATCATGTGAAAGTTAAGCTGAGGCTGTTTATCTGCCAACTTTTTTAATCTGAGGTCTAGGTTGGACCTTTTACAACTAACTGACGAAATAAAAAGCTCTATGAAGGAATCATAAAGATCTAATCATAAAATTAAAAATATTCAATATTTCAATACTTTATCTAGATCTTTCACCTGAACAAGTCATACAAATTCAAATTCCAGTCTGGGCTTTGGCTAGGTCATTCGATAAATTTGATCTTTTGGTTAAGAAATTCCTTTGTTGATTTGGATGTATGCTTTGGGACAAAGTTGAAATTCCTTTTCATTTTCAGCTTACTAGCAGACACCTGAAGGTTTTGCGCTAATATCAATGGGTGTTTGTAGCTATTCATGATTCCCTCCACCTTGTTAAAAGCCCCAGTTCTGGCTGAAGCAAAGCATCCCTAAAGCATTATACTGCCACCACCATGCATATTTTTGTGTTTGTTTTTTTATTTGTTTGTTTGTTTGATTTTGGTTGATGTGCTTTTTTTTGCACCAAACATACCTTTCGGAACTATGGAATTATTATATCTTGTGGAATTGGTCCCATCAGACTATTTTGCCACATGGTTTGGGGTGATTAGTTTAGCTTGGATGTTTTTTTTTTTGTGAGAAAGGGCTTCCATCTAGCCCCGCTACCGTATAGCCCAGACATGGGAAGAATATGAGAGATTATTGTCACATGCAGAGAATAATCAGTAATTGTCCGATATTCCTGCAGCTCCTTTAATATTACCAATGGTCTCTTGGCAGCCTCCCTGGTAAGTTTTTGTCTTGTCCTTTTGTCAATTTTGGAGGGACGTCCTGTACTGGTAATGTCATTGTGGTGCTCCATTTTCTCCACTTACTGATTATGACGTTCACGGTGTTCCAAACAAAAGCTGTAACTGTATCACCCTGATAATTCAAAACTAACCTGAAAAAGCCTGCATAGAAACATGAAACATTTCTATGATGTGATGATGAGATACTAAACTTACATCTGGTACAACAGAGTGTTGACAGAGGACACTGTATGCTACATGCTTCAATGCTACTGATTTTAATATTTGTTTAGCACTGCACGAATATTTTTCTAACACCTATGAATTATATATGCCTTACACCAGCTTTGAAGAAAACTTTCAGGGAATGTAAAAGGGGGGGAAATGACTTGTTGTAAATAGCTGGCGTTTCAAATCATGTTAATACTGGAAAAACAGATTAGTGTCTTCTGGTAATTATGAGGCATTTTCCAATTGAAGACAAGTACTGTATGTACGAGGAGTGGACATATTCATCAGTAACTTTTGGGAGCCTGAGCAATACAGTGTACTACACTGAGAAAAGGAAGTTCACAGTCACACAGAAGACGATTCAGCCCAATTGATTTTCAAAGGCCCTCAGCTTCCGAGAGGTTCAAAGGCAAAAATGGGAGCAAGCACATCAGTGAAAAGAGGCATTCAGCTAGAGAAAGAGTGAGTAAACAACATAAATTATGTGAGTGTGAGAAAAACAGACAGAGAGGCAGTTGGAGGTTTAGGGTTAAAGGTAAGAGAGGTTTATTTCATGCTCTGTGGTTGTTCTTCTTTTTTTCAATCTCTTGCCAAACCATGAGCATGAAATCCACTGTATGGCCCAAACACACACACACACACACACACACACACACACACACACACATACACACACACACACACGGAGCTACCAACTGCCAACTACTCCTATTAGCAGCACTGGTTGCATTATTTCTGAATTTACTGAATTTTAAAAGCGTTGAGAGAAAATCTGAAGGCCATCTGTCATTTTGACGGATTCAAAATAAGGCATTCAATAAATCTGAAAGACATTTCAAAGAATCAGACTACTCAAAAACCACTAGCTATTAATGCCTGAAAACATGGGACTAAATAAATCTCTTTTTGAATGGACAGATTAAATCTGGTAAAATGGTTTTAGAAAAAGTGAGAAAAGCTAGCAGTGTGTGTGTGTGTGTGTGTGTGTGTGTGTGTGTGTGTGTGTGACAAAGTCAGAAAAGCTAGCAGTGTGTGTGTGTGTGTGTGTGTGTGTGTGTGTGCATGATTGTGTGGGACAAAGTCAGGAAAGCTAGCAGTGTGTGTGTGTGTGTGTGTGTGTGTGTGTGTGTGTGTGTGTGTGACAAAGTCAGAAAAGCTAGCAGTGTGTGTGTGTATGTGTGTGTGTGCATGTTTGTGTGGGACAAGGTCAGGAAAGCTAGCAGTGTGTGTATGTGTGTGTGTGTGTGTGTGTGTGTGCATGTTTGTGTGGGACAAAGTCAGGAAAGCTAGCAGTGTGTGTGTGTGTGTGTGTGTGTGTGTGTGTGTGTGTGTGTATGTTTGTGTGGGACAAAGTCAGGAAAGCTTGCAGTGTGTGTGTGTGTGTGTGTGTGTGTGTGTGTGTGTGTGTGACAAAGTCAGAAAAGCTAGCAGTGTGTGTGTGTGTGTGTGTGTGTGTGTGTGTGCATGTTTGTGTGGGACAAAGTCAGGAAAGCTAGCAGTATGTGTGTGTGTGTGTGTGTGTGTGTGTGTGTGTGTGTGCATGTTTGTGTGGGACAAACTCAGGAAAGCTAGCAGTGTGTGTGTGTGTGTGTGTGTGTGTGTGTGTGTGTGTGTGTGTGTGTGTTTGTGTGGGACAAAGTCAGGAAAGCTAGCAGTGTGTGTGTGTGTGTGTATGTTTGTGTGGGACAAAGTCAGGAAAGCTAGCAGTGTGTGTGGGTGTGTGTGTGTGTGTGTGTGTGTGTGTGTGTGTGCATGTTTGTGTGGGACAAAGTCAGGAAAGCTAGCAGTGTGGGTGTGTGTGTGTGTGTGTGTGTGTATGACAACGTCAGAAAAGCTAGCAGTGTGTGTGTGTGTAGGAAAAAGTCAGAAAAGGTAGCAGTCTGTGTGTGGGTGTGTGTGTGTGCTTGTGTGTGTGTGTGTGTGACCCTACCTACATAGCTGTTCCTCCTCCGGATGAGTATAATTTATATACATATATATTAAGCCTATTATAAATTGACAATTGTATTAATTCATTATAAATTACTCATTATAAAGTAGCCGAGCGTGAAAAGTGTAGCCAGCTACAGTGAATGCCAGTTGCTTATCTTAATCCAGAATATAGCATTAAGAGATGGTTCGCATTCACTCTCACTCATGCATTACAGTGCCTAAACAATCTTTAAACAAAGTGGAACTCTATTCTACATTCCCGTATATCACGACACAGTTGCTGTGAGAAATTGTCAACTTACAAATGAGGGGGGAAAAAATCAAATAAATAACTAACTAAATAAATAAATAAATAATAATGATGATTTACAGTAATACAACTCTGATTAACACAGACAGACAGACATCTATCACTATCACAGTAAAGCATGCAATAGTTTTGCTATACTTAGAAAACATGACAAATCTAACCATAATACATTAGATGAAGATGCTGGTCTTTAGGATTATAAAATGTCCCAATGCTATTCTCATACAGGTTACTTGTAGTACTGTACATCCAGTGTGGATTTTCTCTTCTTTATTTGAAAACATCTTTGTGTTGATGTGAAGATAATCTCACTCGGGTGCTTATATGCAGGAGTCTACTGTTACCTCCAGTGTTTTCACACTGCAAATGCTCAGATTCGCTGGAACATTTGTGGAACCTTTGTGCACAACCTCCCACACACACACACACACACACACACACACACACACACTCAAATACAACACGTTTTATGGGTCAGCACTTTTCTACACACTTTTGCTACATCTGTAAAAAAATAAATAAATAAACAAATAAAGGACGTTCTCAGCCCGGCTTTTGCTTGACTCCACGCACCTGTCACTTTATTCCTTGATAAGGTGAACGAGTGATATTTATGCTTGCCCAGACTGGTTAAAACTGGTTTGATCTGGATGCAGCCAATTCAATATTATCCTGATGTCTTGCATCTCAATCACCTCACATGCACAAATCTGTAGAAAGGTCCCCCTTCTGCCTGTTAATTTAGATATACAGTCAAAAGATATGAAATTGCTCAACTAGTCTCTTTGATTCAAACTACAACCTGAAAAAGGAATAAAATACTTGGGGACATGCTGTTGTAGGAAAATAATCAAACACTGTGTGATGTTATGACACAATGCAGTGTTCTTTTTACCACCCCAAAGTTAATTCGTTTTCCATAACAGCACATCCTAAAGTGTTTTATTCTTCTTATACGATTACAATTTATTATTTTATTTACAGTATTAATGAACACCACATCATACTTTTAACCATTTATAGTTACATTCAGGCTTGTGGAATGTTCACAAAACAAGTCGTTCACTCACTTTTTTTTTCCTCACTTGTATCAATACATAAAAAAAAAAAATTTGTCATCATAACGAAAAAAACGAGTGTGCAAGAAAGTGCAAACTCCTCTGTTTTATACATGGCGTAAAACTTTACGACTGTTGCAAGGAGCTGACACCGGTCCTTCTATAAATGTTAAACACACTTCACCATATCAACCGTTATACATTATTTGTTAAATAACATGCTTTGTAATCTGTTTCTAATTAGGTTTAGACCATGTGGCACGTCCGTCATACAAGTCCATGTGGGTGAGTCGTTACTACAGAAATGGAAATTTATTCATACGAGTGCATTAAAATACTGTAAAGTTGGGATTTGAAATACAGCCGGCACCAGCATCAGAGCTGCTGTTAAAGAAAATTAATCAACAGCTTGTGACCAAACAGATTCAAGAATTCAACAGCGCTGTGATATAAAGGCAGATAATTATAATAGTAATAATACTGAGAGAACCTGAATTATCAGTGATGCACTATTAGTTACTATTATTGATATTAATAATGATGTAGCAATGAGCCAATATTCCACATGTGCCTACTTTTAAACCATGATGAGATTTACATATACAGTGTCCAAAATTCAGGAATCAGTGGGAATATGTTGAGCAAATACCGTATGTCGATCCACATTTGTGTAGAAAAATCAAAAAATATGATAAAACAGCTTCATCATGTGTTTGCTCAGATATGATAGACTTCATCTACTGAACATTTGACAATATGTGGTTAAATACCATCGAAAGCTGAACTCTTGTTTTGAGATACACTGATACAAGGGCTAACTAACTTGCAACACAGCTACAAACATTATCTTTTTGGCAAATGCATTTAAGGGGAGAATAGATGAAGATGATCTCTTGCATATTTCAGTCAGCATGATGAACTTGATTACAGGTGTTGCACAGACACACACACACAGAAAAAAAAAGATCTCCCCTGATCAACATGCAACCTGATTGCAACTTGAGTATTCAGACTAATTCCTACTCAACAGTGACTATGTGTACATGGACAGCAGTAATCTAATTATTGACCTTATTCTGAATAAGACAATATTCTGATTAAGGTGTTCACATGAGTCGCTTTCAGAATACTCCTTTCATGTTCCTGTTTTACATGTTAAAGAACATAGTTCGATTAACAGCACGCACCACGCCGTCCGGCGTTCCCTCCAGAATTTCACGTATCGACATACAGTTGGTCTTCGTTATGGTACCGTATACAGTTTTAGGTGTTTCATTTTTAATTTTACGAACGCTTCAAGTGCAGTTAATTATTTGTCATGCTATATGTGCTAATAGACGACTGCTTGAAGCCGTGGGCTGCGTCCCAAACTGCATACTTACCTATTATATAGTAGCCGAGATACACATATTTCACCTACTTATATAGCAGGTAAGTACACAGTTAAGGACAGAGTTGTGCTCTCTTGTTTGCCGTAAAACTGTTGAGCACTGCCGTGTGTGTACGTGTCCTGTCGCAAAAAGTGTGGTGAAAACTCCCACATGACGTTAATAGTGTGATTAAGGTGTGTACATGTCTGTAATGCATGTTGATAATGCGACTAAAACAGGAATACTCCACATGTCTTAATTCGATTTGTGTTTACTTCGAGTATGACTTTATTTGGATTAAGGTCATCGGAAATTGCTATTTACATGCTAGTTTTTTAATCAGAGTATTGTCTTAATCGGGTTAATATCAGATTGTTGTTGTACATGTAAACATACTGAACGATGTAACCACAAAAATGTACACAGTTGTCCAAATATTGCGTACATCTTTATTTTCAAACAGACATAAACGATCTTTGTATTAGTTGGTATATTAACTTATCTGAAAATGCGCATTCCATCTAAAACTATAATTATATACAAAATAGTACAACTGAAACCCCCAAAACGAGCACAATAAGCACAATTTCTTTACAAGTGATGACAAGGAACTGTATAAAGCTAAGTTATAAAAGACCGTAAGAATAATGCAGGACAGGAATGTCAGTTATGGTGCTGAATGGCAAAGAAGATTTGAAAATGACTGATTAAAACATCACCGCTTCCTTATAATGACTCCATGCTGGCTGACAGCGTTAGTGTATTCTGAATTCGCTGACCCCTCACTCAGTTAAATAATAATAATTTTTTTAATACATCTTAAGAATTTGATGTACCAGCTTTTTTTCAACTTTACTCTGTCGCTATTTCTGTGCCTATACTCTGAGGGTTATTTGGCTGGATAATATACTGTAAAAAATAAATAAATAAACAAAAAAAAGTCATCTTAGCAAATGAAAACATCTTGAATATAGTCACGTTTACCTAGTATTTCCTATAAAATTACAACAAACCAAATATAAGATTATTGAACTTGTTTCTAAACATTTGGACTCGTCTTAGGCTTGAAATATTCTTGTTCTATTGGCAGATAATTTTGCTGATTTAATACATGTTATTATATTCAAGATATATTCACTTGCTAAGATGTCATTTTGTGGTACTACACTAGCTTTCTAACTTGGATCATTCTCTATAAACGAAACCCTTTGTTTTAAAAACCTACATAGAATGCAATGGTTTTCCCAAAGGGCAAAGCAAGAGACATCTAGGGTGCTAGATGGAAGCTTTTATCTAAGATATGTGGCGGCTGTGGTTCAGGTGGTAGAGCGGGTTGTCCACTAATCGTAGGGTTGGTGGTTCGATCCCCGGCCCACATGACTCCACATACCGCAGTGTCCTTGGGTAAGACACTGAACCCCAAGTTGCTCCCGATGGCAAGTTAGCGCCTTGCATGGCAGCTCTGCTACCATTGGTGTATGAGTGTGTGTGTGTGAATGGTTGAATGAGACACAGTGTAAAGCGCTTTGGATAAAAGCGCTAAATAAGTGCCGACCATTTACCATATAGGACACTTGCCTAAAAACCTACAGATGTGTTTACCTCTGTTTTATGAAAATCTTTACACTCCTGATATTCACCTAATGCACTTAGATTAGACTTAGTAGTTTGCACATACACAGATCATCCATAACATTAAAACCACTGAGAGGTGACGTGAATAACACTGACGTGTCTGTGTCTGTGTGATTGAGAGAGAGAGAGCATGCGTGCTCGGAGCAAAGTAACGTGAGAAAAGAGCACTTTTGAATGCATAAGTAAGTTATGCACTGCTTTAAATACAAATGTAGAGTAATTAGTTACTTTAGTTATGAGTCACGCAGTAATGTAATATATATGTGTGTGTGTGTGTGTGTGTGTGTGTGTGTGTGTGTGTGTGTGTGAGGTACGGAGAGAAAGCAGGCGTGTGGTACATCTGATTTATAAGCGCCCCACTGGGAATTCTCCCGATTAGCCAGTCTGGCTATGGTCCATCTTAAAAACAATACATGCACTGATGTTTATGCATTGCATCGATATATCGGATTGTTGGTTATTCGATCGATACATTGATCCATATTGATGGATCTTTACACGATCTCGTACTACTCTTTATGCCATTCGATTTTCAACATTCTACAGAATAAATAGTTAATTCAAAAACAAATGTGGGTTCTTAAAAGGCCTGGCCCTAAGCCGTGATGCTGTATCTTATCACCTGTATTGCACTCAGGAACAGCAAACACCTGCGTTTCACAATGAATAAATCAGCATGCAGGAACGAAAGCTCTACTCAGCTTTCCTGAAGGTGTTCTACCAAAGAGGAGCTGAAAATCTATATAAAGAGCTGGTGATTTCCGTAGACGTGGGTGAGCAGCCAACGACGGTTCATCGAGAAGTTGAAAGAGCAGACAACATCTTGCCAAACAAAAAGCAATTGGACAAAGCTGTGAGAGAAAATCTGCTTTTGTTTTGTATTACAGCGAAGGATAGAATTGTGTGTGCTCAGCCTGGAAAATTGCAGGCTGTGAGCTGACTTGCATCTCCACCATCTACTGTATTAGACCCACATCCAGGACAGAAGCTGCTCCAAGGCTCTGTGCCAACCTCTTCCCAATTCAAGCCCAAAACCTCACATTTTCTCAACGTAAGATCAACCACGTAGTGAATAAAATCCTAATTATACATTGGTCATTTATGATCAAGCAATTTGCTTATATTTTAAGGATTGTGCCTGGTGGCTGTTTTTTTTGTTTTTTTTTTGTTTTTGTCATTTTGTTCTTGCCTGTGGCACAACAGATACACTCCTAACCTAATCTAAGTTAGCCATGGCACTAAATTTCAAAATCTCTGAATTAATCTTGAATCTTAAAATGGGATGCAGTCGTCAGCAGATACACACAAGGAACTGCTGATTATCAGCGATAATAACAATAAACAGCAGCTCTCTAACTGGGTTGTCAGGAGTTTACGAAGTAATTGGATTATTTTAACATTGAATTATACGAGCCTAACATTTTCATGCTCCAAGCGAATGACAGTACAGTGTTGTCATCTGCATTATTGACAGTTTGGAAGTGTAAAACTGACTGCAGCCATCAACCTGCGATATTTAGTACATTGCAAACTTGTGGATAATTTCCCTTTCAGTGTGTGTGTGTGTGTGTGTGTGTGTGTGTGTGTGTGTGTGTGAGCCGGTTGACGCTGCACCAGGCTAATTTATTACCACAGCTAATTTCCTCTTCCAATCAGAGCTTGCATTAGCTCTCAGGGTTTCCCTGTTGGAGAAATCCATATTTCACCTGCTCTGTAGAACTGCAGGCTTATTCAGCACAACTAAACCTAATGACCTGCACATGGCTCCCAATTCTGATTACATTCACTCTCTACACACACTAGGATATCAGCAGACCCATATCACACATCTATCAGAGATTAGTTGCTTTATTAATGGTATGGTATTCTCTAATGATGTTAAAGAGTAAACAAAAAGAACGGAACTGGAAGCTGATCGTATTTATTGAGCATTGATAAACATTAAAATGCTATATATATATATATATATATATATATATATATATATATATATATATATATATATATATATATACATACATACATACAACAATGTAAAGAGGCACGGACTACACTCGTAAAATAGAACGGTGACAGAAAAAAGCAGTGCCATGCAGGAACCATTTTGATGTCTGATTATTTAACCATTTTTAATGGAAGTGGAAGGAAATAATTATTCATTTCTGCCTTTTTTGTGGTGTCCATGTTCAGCATTGAATTGATTAGTGATGTCACACTCCACAGTAGTGTTTAATGTCTCATATGAAAGCAGACACTCAGAGATTTAAGACTTTGCAGTTGTTCATCCTTTCTTTTTTTTACCCAGCCTACTAGGTTTAAATGTTAAAATTTATCAAAAAAAAAAAAAAAAAAACGTCATGACGATGAAGCTGATCCAAGCATGAATGTTGTTGAAACTAAAAATGCCAACGCGAAAAGCTAATTGTGTTCCAGCTAAAGTTACACCTACAGTGAACACAGGTACATCTAAAACAATGGGAAAAAAAAAGAAAACATACACAGTTACACAGGCGAGAGCAAGGATTCTAGATAGTGACAGCAGTGAAAGTTCAGGCGATGTTGAAACCGAAACTGATAGTGAGAAGGCTAGACACTTCGCCAAGAAAAATCCTTCCGTTGAAAAGAAGAACAACCCCCACAAGGAATCAAAAACTGTTTTTCGTTGTCGGGAATGCGAACAATTTCTATGCATTCGTGAAAACAGTACCTGCTGGTCTGATTTTCACCAGAAAGTTGACTTTTGGTGCTAAAATGCATTTATTCAAAGGCATTGACCACACTGATGCTCGTACGGTACTTCTGAATGAGTATAAGGATTTTAGCGAGCATTTTTCGTAATTTCTCTAGTTAAGAATTGTGCTCTAAGTGGAGTAAAAACACTGAACTGCTTCATTTTCAAAGTAATATTACACAAATACATTATTATAAGTTGTTTCAAGGCCTAAAAATGTTCAAATTAAAATGTTGATTTTGGGGCCAATTTTGGCCCGGAAACTCAGGGTTGGCATGCTGTTTCTATGGGGAATGTAGGGTTGTGGGACATAATACTGTGGGAACTAAGGGCTAAGAGGGTTAAAAAAAACCCACAGAAACGTGGCACTATGATGAAGAACCATTTCTGTCAACTTTATTTTAAAAGTATGCAGTATTTTTAGAGTATGCACAAAGGAAAACCTGTGTGTGTGTGTGTGTGTGTGTGTGTGTGTGTTTATGGTTGTGCTGGCTATGATCTCAGGCCTGCGATAACCATATGATAACTATGATTCATTCATTCATCTTCAGTCAGGGTCGGGCACTAGGACACACACACCTTCACATTCACATGCTCATTCACACCTAGATGCAATTTACCCAAGCCAACGTAGCCAAGAAGCATGTGTTTGGATTGGTACGGCAACTGTTTAAAAAAATTATTTTGGAGAAAGAAAGTCACAATATATTCGAAAAAGTCGTCATATCTGATATACAGAGAAAAAAGTCGCAATATTTCGAAAATAATGTCAAAATACTATGACAGAATGGTACACATCAGAGCAACATGTGTGTGTTAAAATTAGGAACATTGAGGATTTAGTGAATTATTTTTTAACAGGCCTATTCATTTTACAAATAAAGAAATAATTAAACTTCTGGCACTCCAGTAGATAGTAGGTGATTGTGTTTATTATTAAAGGAGTAATTTGAATGGCACACATTAAAATATCCATTTTAATAGCCTTGAAAGCGACCACTCCCTGCAATTCTCAATGTCCCAGTGTTGCTCTGATACATACGATTTTATCAGAGAATTGTGATCTGAACAATATTCAGATATTACGTCTGTTCTTTTTTTCCTCAAACTATTACGACTTTATTCTTGTAATCTTAAATCTTGTAATGCCCTCATAGGAAACCCATGCAACAGGATCAGGATCGAAACAGAAACTCTGAAATTTTGCACCATGCCGCCATTAAACTCTATGATGTACAGATCAAAACAAAAATAATGCCAAACCTTCACAGTCAGAAATGTAAGAACACACAGTCTTCTTGCAGTACTCTATCACCTCTGTGCTGCCTAGATGATTAACGACGATCTATATCGTCTAAACACGGGTACTCATGAGTGAAATCGAGACTAATTTAAAGCATAGGCCATGTCCAATACAGATCAGGTGTTTGTTTTTACCCCTCTATCACTTTCCTTGCATTTGTTCTTCCTACACCACTTCCCTGTTTGGTGGTTTCTACACTTTTGTTCCTTTCATTGAGGATTCTTTTGCCCTTGCTTTTACCTCATCTCTCGAATCCTTACAGATCACACGCTCACATGGTGAAGTCGTCTTGCCGAGTGAAAAGCCTGTAATCAGTTTAATATGAGCTACCAGAGTATACTGTATATAGATTCAGTTAAAACTCAAATTGTTTGTGAATGCGACTAAACAATCAGAAGTGAATTTTCACCGAGGGAAGAAGCGTGTAATATGGCTTTGATCTTTAGGGAGATAAACCCACTCCAGAACCTCCGAGGCAGCTCTAATTGTATGTGTTATTGGGAATTGGACCTAAGTTGCAGCATTACCAAACCATTACACAGTGCAGTCCATTTTTAAATGTGTTGTTCACATGCTACTTCTCAGACAAACTTAATTCAACATGAAGAAGCTCCCAGAAGATACTGCTGCTTTCGTAAACAGACCAGTAACCATGCAGCATCATGTTCACAGCCCTGGCCATAGCAATCGATAACCCGCAGAGCTCGGGCCAAAACACTCATTCTTCTAACGCTCAGGTAATGACTAGACACCCGTCTGAGCATCAGTGGAAAGGCAGAAAAGAAAAAAATCAGACATCCCCCCAACCAGTCCCACAGGAGGAAATTAAGTGATATAGCAATAGGGCTTCAGATTCTATTGTTACTTGTATGGCTCTGGTATAAAGGGGAGGCTGAAAAATAAACTGTCCAATAAATGGAGAAAGCCCCTTCAATAGAAATAAAAATATAGTTACACAATAGTTAGTTGTCATGATAGTCAGTAGTTATTACTATACTGTACATTGAATTTTGCTCTTGTTTAGCACAAAAAAACTAGTTTTTCAGAATAAGCCTTACTGTTTGTCAATTCAGTGAACTAGATTGCAACCATACACCAACGATGTAAGAAAAAATACAAGTAATCTGTAGGAATTTGAATACGTTTACTAAAAACACCTAAATATGTTGTTACTGAGATGAGAAATGTAAATGAATACACTCACAATTACGTCTCGTTTCTATTAGAAATATTTAAGTATGTTTTTCACATATCATTTAGTCTTAACTGGACCACAGAAGTAATTCAAACTGGAAATATGTCCCCTCTTTGTCTTTTATTTGCTTGCTGAAAGTTCAGTCTTTAACAAAAAGTTTTGCATTTAGATTTGACTTTTTTAGCCATTAATTTTTATGACAATAATGATTGAATTAAAGTTATGAAGTTTGGAAGTGTGTATGTGCTATGTAGAATTCTCTTGTCTCTGCTTGTAGCTACGATCTTTTACGATAGTGATGTAATGAGTAGATGATGAGTAGAAGGACACCATTGAGTGTCCTGATAACTTTAGGGTAAGTTTAGAACTAAAACTGTGTAAAAACTAACTTGATACAGGCAGGTACAACGCTCATATGGTGTCGAAAGAGTCGAAGCAGATATGAGAAAGATTGCGGGATGTGATGTGATGTTACATGATGAGTCCATCAATACTCTTTACCATGTGTCTGCCTGCACTGAATTCATACAGCAGCTGTTACCCGTGATGTTCGCATAGAGATGAATAGCATCTGTGATTCTACATTACAAAGGTCTTGTAGCCTGGATTACTAAGGCAGCAGGAAGAGGTGTGCATATTCTCTGTTCGGACAGGCTTAGCCAGAATCTACTTCTGTGCTTGCAGGAACACCGCTTTAATCTGACATAAAGTAGCCGAGAAGCCTTAATGAAAGTTCTTGCTCTCTTCATGTGACAGTGTTCTTTTAATCTCCAGAACATGCTGAAGAACAGAGAGCGAGAAAACCATACAAAAGTAGGGCTGCGACTAACGATTCTTTTCAGAATCGATTAATCGGCCGATTATTTCTTCAGTTAATCAGGTTTTTAGAAATTCAGTACCATTTTTTCATTTCTTTAAAATAAAATCCACAAACCGAATGTTACAAATACAAACTTCAGATTAAGACTTTACATTAACACAACTGTTTGTCCAATTATAATATACAAAAGTCAGTACAAAAACATTTTAGATCCCCAAACATTCGTTTTCTAGCACAAGATTAAATGTGACAGCAAAATGTTTGTATGTCAGTAAAGAAAGCAGCAGATTAAGTGGTAAGAGACACTTTTCAGACAAAAAACACAATGAAGGCTGCTGGGTTTTGCTGCAGAAATAAGAAGCAAGTGCAAAAGTCAAAGTCTCCAGAAGAACCGTGGTTGGTTCTGCAAGATGCTCAATAACACTTACAAACTCAATAAAAGATGCTCATTTCGTTATAAAACTGCACTAACTCTACCTGAGACTACTTTTTTTTAAAGTAAAGGGTCGTCACACCAAATATTGCCTTTGTTTCATTTATTACTGTTTACAAATAGATCACTTACAGATCGCTCCCCAGAATTTACACTGCAAGCACACAAATACAGCATATAATGACAATAAATACGTGAATCAAACTAAACCTTTTAAGCAACTCACACCAATTTCCCCAGCACTTTGCACACAGTGGAGCATTGTGGATATAAACATAAGTTTGTGCTCGTGCGTCACTGTCATGCTTCTGTGCAAGCTCCGCTTTGTGAACTTTGCAGGTTACAGTCTTCTACATCATATTTAATATAAAATGCTCCAATGCCTTAGAGGACTTGGGTAGCACACTTTTTTCACGCTGTCACTTGACGATAACGACTCCGTCTGATGGTGACTGAGGTAATGTTGGGAATAAAAGGTAACTTTAACGTAAACAGTAAACTGAAGAAATTCATTGTCATTGACTCTTGGTATGTTCTAAAGCTAGCAGCATCGCATTACGTGCATTTGACGTCATGTGCCATCGACGTTAATGTGCCATCGACTAGGATGCGGCTTATACTTCCGGTTAGTAAAAAATCGCTAGTGTTCCCTTTGAGATGATATTACCCTTCTAATATTCATACATTAGATTGTAGAGTACATAGTGCATGGTGTAAGTGTACAGTATAGTCCATTTGGGACAAAACTTTGCTCTGTACTCTTCGATGCTTGTTTTCGGAACAGAAGTAACAATGAGTACATGTACCCTGTGCCGCACCCAGACCAACTAATCGATAATGAGATTCGTTAACAACGATTTTCATAATCGATTATTATCGATTTTATCGATTACTTGGTGCAGCTCTATACAAAAGCACCACTAATACTGATACTGATAGCTTTGATACAGATATGGTGTTACCCTGCTAAGAAGGGGCATTGTGGTAGCAAAGTTTGATTCAATTCCTTTTAAGTTGAAATTCTTTTCATAGTGGATATCATAAAGCAGCTCTACTGAGGCAGGTCCAGAGAAATAAGGTAAGTGTATGGCAAGAAAAACTCATTCACAAGGCATTAGGAAAAGCATTATAACCACATATAAAACAAAATGTAGAACTTTCAGTGTATAGTTAAAAATTATTTTAAAAAGTACATTATATGCTATTGTAGAATGTGTCACACAGTAAGTCTAAGACACCATAAAGGTTGCATATAACAACTAATAACATGGGGCTTCATTTAATTGTAGAGACTTAAGTTCAAAGGTTACATCAATATTTACAAAGGAAAATTTGTAGTATTCAGAGTCGGGTTGGGCAACTGCTCAGAGGCCCATTCAGATGATTCAAATGACCTGTGTGTTGTTCACATTTTAAGGCGTTGATCTACTGCTCAGAAGGTCATGAGTTCAAACCCCAGCACTGTCAAGCTGCCATTGTTGGGCCCATGAGCAAGGCCCTTAACCCTCAACTGCTTAGATGTATGAATGTAAGTCGCTCTGGATACGGGCGTCTGCTAGCTATCTTAAATGTAATGTAACGCAAATGTAAAAGTGATAGCTCAGTGGTTAAGATGTTAGATTTCTGATCAGAAGGTGGTGAGTTCAAAGCTGAGCACTGTCAAGCTGCCACTGATGGGCCCTTGAGCAAGGACCTTAACCCTCAGCTCTATAATTGAGATCAATGTAAATCAGTGTAATAGCTCTGGATAAGGGCATCTGCCAAATGTAAAATGTATATTTCAGGATTAGAGGTGGCCTGAGATGGGTTTTTCAACAGACTCATGACCACCACTCTTATAGCCAAAACTTGGGGAACAGAAAACGCAGACTGAAGAAACAGATGTGTTTTTTTCTTTGCAGCAAAACAATGTAAGATAAAAGCAACAGATAATTTAAAAAGAAACAAATATAAACAAAGATATATAAATGACAAGCTGGCAAGCATTCAATAACCATCTAACAGTATAGTCTAGTATATTACCAATATATTACTGCATGAATAGTCCTATCACATTAATCACTGCAGATTCGTCTTAATTAAACAATACGACTTCCACCAAAATAGCACTTGATCCAGCACACCCTATTATATTGCACAATGAACTAGAAGTATAGTATATACAGAAAATGTCAAGCTTAGTTATTGTTTCATAAATTTGAGCTGTTGGCTTAATAACAGTGCCGATGTTGTCGTTAATTTGATTAGCGAGTCAAGTGCACGGTTTTGTAAAGAAAAGATGGCAATGGTTTGATACACAAGCTGACCAAGCACTTGTCTGCTGCGCTTCCATGTAAAATTCAATCCGGGATATAAGCAGTGTCTCCAATTAAGATGCGGTATCCTCAGCATTTTGAGACACTCCTCAGTTTTCAGCAAACTGTCTGAGAATACGCGACTTCAGGATTAACTCTTCAGTACCACTCGTAGATAAAATCTCAGATTTGGAGAGGTGTTGATATTTTATCTTGGAGAAAATGCTAATATTCCAGTTTTGCAGGTGTCAGAGATATAGCAGTGACTGTTACATCCTCTCCCTGCTGGTGTCACACTCGTTTCAGTGAAGTGTTTTATCTGACTCACGATTTCTTCTTTCTGCCTTCCACAAAGACTTTCTGAGAATCATCTAATCTCCGCCCCAAGAATTTTAATGGCATACACTCAAAGGCCTGGGCACAAGAGCCTGCTTTTTAAGTTGGTAAATAGATACTTACTTTTGATGTTCATTATCTGTACACTGCTCAAAAACATGGGAAAAGCTAGATAACAAGGCTTACAATGTAATGTATGAAAAACACCAGAGGCCCATCGAATACGCACAAAAAAACTCCCAGGACCTGTTAGTGTGTTCATATTCACATTCATTACTTTCCTCACTTTTACTTGAGTGTAGTTGCTGAATAATTCATAGACGTTTCTGAATAATGTGCTATACTGTATAAGTGAAGATTAAGACTTCTCTTCATAGAGACTTTGTGTACTTTTCAATTAAGACTTTCATGTATTAGGCCAATTATATATATATATATATATATATATATATATATATATATATATATATATATATATATATATATATTGCTGAGGATTTCGATCTGAACTTAACAGTTTGTTCAGTTGGGTCTGCTTTAGGATATTTATTTATTTATTTGTTTGTTTGTTTATTTATTTTTTGATGAAGTGTATTCTGCATCAATATCAATGATTTTAGACCCAAAAGGAAACTGTCAGACTAACAGAGAAAACTTTCTCTGTTAATAAGCATTCATTGTGAGGAAGTTGTATGTACCCTGGTAATGTGCTGGCTATCTCACTTTTAATATGTTAATGTACTTGTATTTACTATTGTCATAATCATTGCATCAGTAACGTTATTCAGGCCATCCAGGAGTGTTTTTTGTGATTGTTGTGGGCAAAAATGGTTGATTTTGCTGCAGGCTTTTTCACCATGCGTGCGGAGTAGTTTTTTGTGCTTCTTTTTGCGCAAAACTACTTGAATTGGCAAAACTGCAATTTTGTTTTGCAAAATTGTTTTGCTTTCACAGTGATGTTTGTTGGTAAACGAGACCTTTTCGCTGTACTCATGTTCGTGGCACATGAATCGAAGAGTGCTTTGGCTGAATGTGTGTTGTGGTGATGTCACATGATGCAACTTCTTCGAATATTGCGGTGTTTGCTTGATTTTGCATAAAATCCTGGAGGGTCTGATTAGTATGAACATACACAATGTCTACATTTTAACAGTTTGCAACTAGCTAATAATATGCTTGATAGACACTTCTGTAGACTTGTTCTGGTGTTGCCAATGAAAGGTGTACTTCTGATGTCACATCTACAAACTTATATTGGAATGGAATATTGGGAGCTTTATTTTGGAGAGATTGTGGATTAAGTTCTTCTAATTTGAGTCCATTCCTGCAATTATGATCAGGTACTTGTAGCGATGTTAACTGAGAATTTGCGCCCAAAGTGAATGGCATTTATTTTAGGAATAAGACACGACAGAATGTCCTGTTATATGAAAATAATACGCCAACGTGTATTCTTTTCATACGACACCATGGTCCAAAGTGTGTTATTTCACTGATACAGCAGAAATTTGCCAGCAATTACAATGTTTAATTTACTCTGTCTGTCTCTCTCACTCTCTCTGTCCTGAAGACTTATCTGTGCTGGGAATTTTTACAAAGGACTATGACTGTTACAAATCACTGACACCAGAGACTCCTTCCATAATTGTTCAAGGGGGAAAAAATCACCACATTAAACAATCATATGTTTTTCTCTGTTAGACAACTAGATAATTGCTAGTTTGACTTACACAGCAACAGACAACAATGCTTACAAAAAACACCCAAGATATGATAGAAAAGTCTGGGAAATGCACTCGGCACATTCATTCTAAATTAAAATGCTATTAGCTACACTTTTAGGTACACTGTTTAAGCTCTCTAAAGTGAATACTTCAGCAGAGAAGCACATTAAGCGGCGTATCTGCATTAACTGCATTAACAAAGCCACTGTAGTTGAACAAAGAACCCTAAGAAACACTCCTGCTGTCTATGTTATATGAGGGACTATAACCTGTTGCTGTCTCATACATTACCGTGATGCGTGGGTATGTGTGTGTGTGTGTGTATTGATGCAAGTTTCATTAATGCAGACCTATCACTTCTCCCTCTAATTGGACCTCCGCTGTAATGTGATTAAGGCTCAGACTTGTGAACAAAGCCTAACCTTGTGTTAATAAGTATTCCTCAGGGTTCTGACATAACCGTTCTCCTTCAGCCAACTCGGCAGGCATGACAAGTCATTAAATAGGAGAAAATGGCCTGTTAAAAAATATAAACCAAAAATATACACTATATGGCCAAAAGTTTGTTGACACCTGACCATCATAATCATATGTGCTTGTTGAACATCTCATCCCAAATTTAGGTTTCTGTTTTATCAACCTCCAGGCTTCTGGGAAGGCTTTCCACTAGATTTTGGAGCATGGCTGTTGGGGTTTGTGTTCATCCAGTCACAAGAACATTAGTGAGGGCAGGCACTGATGTTGGACGAGGAAGCCTGGTGCACATTCGACGTTCCAGTTCATCGCAAAGATCTTCTGTGGGTTTGAGGTCAGGGCTCTGTGCATGACACTCAAGTTCTTCCAGTACAATTTTGGCAAACCTTTTCATCATGAAGCTCACTTTGTGCACAGGGACATTGTCATGCTGGAACAGCTTTGGGCCTCTTAGTTCAGTGAAGGAAAGCTACAGTATACAAAGGCATTCTATACAATTGTGTGCATACGAATTTGTGGCAATAGTTTGGGGAAGAACAACATATAGTTGTCCACAAAATTTTGTCCATATAGTGTACATGCATACTGCCAAGCCCAGAGACTGAGCTAGTGGGGGGATGGGATTGAGGTCTGGTGATTGACTTGGCCAGTCTAAAACTTTCCACTTTTTCCATTTTTTTTGTCTGTTTTGGATTATTGTCTTGCTTCATGATAAAGTTCTCAAAATGTCCCAAATGTCTTCAGTCCACAGCAAAAATTAATGAATTGGCCTTGCTGTTCCAATAGTTTTGGAGGGGACTGTAACTGTCCATTTGATTTGAATGGATTTAATCCAAACCTCAACTCGAAAACATGTCAGCCTATTAAAAAAAAAAAAAAACTGGACCTAATGTCTGTTGACGGAAAGTTCAGTGGACAATCTGGATATTTGTATAGTCAGTGCTGACGGTATTCGTGAAATTTATTTCCCAGTTAAAGGGGACTCTGGCTGCAAAAATATTTGGGAACCCCTGATACAAAGGATTTAAGACAATAGTCCTGAAGCATGTCAGAGAGCCAAGATCATGCTGATGCTGATTCAAAAAGAGCTCCTGATTTGAGTAAACTTCATACATGTCAAATCATACCTGGACCATCCATGAAGACACAAAACAGCGCAATTTCACATATGAACACTGCATTTCTGCCTTACTAATGTCTGTTCTTTCTAAAAACACCTCAAGAGTAAGCAGTGCTAGCAGATGTGTGAGCGTCTATGAGCGCAACATGCTGTAGAAAAATATTTGTGCACATTCCTGGCTCACTAACTCACTGTGTGCGTGAGCGAGAACAGCTTCAGACACATTAAACCTCTCAGGTGCATGATACACAAATGCGATTGGCACTCACACCTAATAAGTGCAATTACCCTGTCTAATGTCACATAACCAAGAGTGTTCATAGTAAAAAATCTAAGTAAAACAATTCTCTAGTTTATTTCAGCTCTTCCAGCCGTTTATAAGAAAATCTACAGAGCTCAAGCTTCATGAAATGTAACCATTTTAATTTTCTGTCCAACTTTAATACAATATTAAGGATTATCTGGATATCTTCAATGTTCTCGCTAGAGAAAATGGTACAGATTTGTTTCACTCGGGCATGAAATGTATCTGACACATTTCCCTCCTCAGTTAAAGATGATTTCACAGAAGATCCGGCAATTGATCATTTGCGTAAGCTAGTCTGTTTCTTGATTGTTTAAACATGTGAAATAAATGTCTGTCTCTCTTGCTTCTAACAAGCTGTGTCAGAAAGTGGTGGAAAACACACAATTAGTGGAGAGACACGTCTCCATTATGCAGAAATGCTAATCCCGCTCCCACTGAGACGCCAGTGTTGTAACAATTAGCGAGCGGAAGGCATAATCCTCGTGTTTGATATTGAGATTTAACAGAGGAGGGGCCTTAATCAAGATCAATCACTTCAAAGTACTCACAGATTTGCATTGTGTTGACCGTACTTTGCTGACATGCTCAAAGGAAGAGAACGAATCATTTTAGTGTCTGCATTCCATCTAAAGCAGTGTGTGTTTAAATCAGGGACTGTGACTAAGCTAATCCAGTGCCTTTAGCTCAATATAAGTATTTTGTTTAAGCTGATCAATAGTTGCAAAAGTCATTAAGGACTTAGCTTTGCCATCGCAGAAACAAACTACAGTGCCGTCCACTAATATTGGCACCCTTGGTAAATATGAGCAAAGAAGGCTGTGAAAAGTCTTTGTTGTTGAACCTTTTGATCTTGTGTTAAAAAAAATTCACAAAAATACTCTGCTCGCATGGATATCAAACAATTGCAAACACAACACAGGTTTATCCAAAATAAAATCTTTGTTAAATATAGGTGTGCAACAATTATTGGCACTACAGTGATTTCATTTGAGAAAAATAGATTTAAAGTGTATTACCATTGATATTTACATTTTTTTTAGTACACCTGGGTAACTAAGAACAGGAAATTGTTGTCATGAAACAATGACTTCCTGTTTCACAGGGGTATAAATATGAGGTAACATATAGGCCAAATTCCCTTAGTCATTCATAACAATGGGTAAGACCAAGGAATATAGCTGTGCTGTGCGGCAAAAGGTTGTTGAGCTTCACAAAATGGGAAGTGTCTATAAGAAAATAGCACAAGCATTGAAAATGGCCATTTCCACCATCAGGGCAATAATTAAGAAGTTCCAGACAACTGGAAGTGTTATGAATCAACCTGGAAATGGATGAGTGTCTATATCGTCTCAACACACTGTGAAGAGGATGGTTCAAGTGTCCAAAATATCTCGAAGGATCACAGCTGGAGAAAAGCCTCTACTCTCATCCAAAAACAAACTCAAGCGTCTTCAGTTTGCCAGACACTACTGGAACTTCAAATGGGAACGGGTTCTATGGTCAGATGAAACCAAAATAAAGCCTTTTGACAATAAACACCAGAGGTGGTTTTGGTGTACACAGAGAGGTAGCCATATGGAAAAGTACCTCATCCCCCGGTTAAATATGGTGGTGGCTCTTTAATGTTTTGGGGCTGTATTTCTGCCAGACGACCTGGACATTTTGTTAGGATACATGGCATCATGGACTCTGCCTACAAAGCACGTCTTTGGACTGGGGAAGGAAACCGGAGTACCCGGAGGAAACCCCAGAAGTACGGGGAGAACATGCAAACTCCACGTACACAAGGTGAAATATGAGTAATACAGTTAGAATTACAAGTGCAGTGATTTCACAAATGCGTATCTGTCTGTCAGATAAGATTCCAAACTCAGCACCGTCCAGTCCATTTCCATTCATCAAGAAAGTGAATGGAAAAAATGAGAATTAAGTCTGAATTAAAATTAAAACAGTTTTCCATGCCCTGTCGCTCTTTCTTCCCCTCTGCAGTTTTATGACTCTGAAATAATTATTTAACCCGAATGTCATCCAGTCATTTTCAGATGGATTCAAGTAATATCAGGAATAATGGGTTTGATAATGAAGCAGCTCTAGGATACAAGGATACAATGCTGGCGTTTTTTTTCCTCATTGTATACGTGTGTATGGAGAAAACCTGCGTGATTATGTTGGGCAAAAGAGCATTGTGCAGAGAAAATTCCCTCCTGGTCCAAAGGAAGAGAGAGCGAGAAAGTCAGCAGAGCTCTTAGTCTTGGTGATGAGCTTATAGAGCCATGCATTCATTAGCGCCTAATATAGCAGAAAGACCTTTCTCACGAGAGGAGACATTCAAACTCAAATGACTTCAAATGACTGTTATTCAATGTAAAGGTATTAATTCCAACAATTCAACTCAGGAAACAAAGCCATTATTGAGCTACTTTGACTTGATTGAACCCAGCCAACAGGGGGGAATTATGGAAGTTATATTTCTGCTAATTGTGTCATTAAAATTAATGTATGGTAGGTATTATATTTCTCTCTAATTAATAAGATGTTCACAGAGTAATTTTTACAAAGCAATTTATATTATGTCTATCCTTAGAGGTGTAATTTAAAGCCTATAAAGAAGTACAGTAACAGGATCTCAGCCAGTAAGTGTCAGCCTCTTGTGACCCTTATCAGAGCAGCCTTGGGTTATGATGTGAGTCGTGTTTATTTGACTTTGACGGTTGTAGTGTTGCCATGGAGATATCCTGTTAGAGCCAGTCATCAGGCTGGCGTGACATGGTGTTCACGAGCAGCATCATTTACTATATGCAGAGAGAGCTGTCCCAGGCCATTTACTGCCTCCTCACTTACAGCTAAACTGATGCATGACAAACACACAAATACTCACACATGCTACATGACCACGATGGAGCACACGTACACAATCCAAGCACTGAGGCGGAAAAGTCATAAAGTTCTTGAATAAACAAATAAGTAAACAAACAAACAAGGGCTGAACTACATTCTCCCTGTGCGTCTGTTTATCTGTCTCTTTCTGTCTGTTTGTCTGTTGTTCTCTTTGTTTGTGTGTCTTCTCTCTCTCTTTTTACATGTCTATATCTGTCTCTCTTTGCTGTATATCTACAGAAGAACAGAAAGATGAGGCTGCAGTGCGCACAGGCTCACCAAAACTGGACAGACTGGGAAAAAATGTAGCCTAGTCTGATCAAGCTCAATTGATGCTGAGGCACACAGATGGTAGGGTCAGAATTTGGCAGCGACAGCATGAATCCATGGACCCAACCTGCCTTGTGTTAACAATCCAGGCTGGTGGAGGTGGTGTAATGGTGTGGGGAATGTTTTTCCTTGGCACACTTTAGGCCCGTTAATACCAATCATTCATCATTGAATACCTCAGCCTATTTAAGTATTGTTGCTGATCATTTGCATCCCTTCATGGCCACAATTTACCCAGCTTCTAATGGCTACTTCCAGCATGATAACGCACCATGTCACAAAGCGAAAGTCGTCTCAAACTGGTTTCATGAAACATGTATCATGTACATACATGTATATACATATGACAATCAACCATAAGATTAAAACCAATGACAGGTGAAGTGAATAACATTAATGATCTCAAAGTTGATGTGTAGGAAGCAGGAAAAATGGGCAAGCATAAGGATTTGAGCGACTTTGACATGGGGCAATTTGTGATGGCTGGATGACTAGGTCAGCGCATCTCCAAAACAGCAGGTCTGGTGGGGTGTTCCTGGTATGCAGTGGTTAGTACCTACCAAAAGTGGTCCAACAACCCTCTATGTACACAATGAAGCTTGAGCTGCCATTGGAAATTTTTCATTTTACTCGCCAGACTTTTTAGATGAAATGCATGAGCAAAGCAACTGAAAAAAAATTTAATAAACAAAACATCCTTCATCTGTCTGAATTATTCTTCATAGCTGCATATGGATTTAATCTACCATTTTAATCTACTGGCTTTCTCTTGCCACTTGACTTCAGCCACCTCTCCACAGCCGATGATGAATCATACTGCTGAAGCTCTGGGCCTTCTGTTGAAATGAGGATCAGGTCCGAAAGGCATGAGGATGTGAGACTGCAGCGGTCATCTGATTTTATTCTCTTTTGGGCGCTGAAGGCTCTTTCGCAGTTGGCAGAGCTGATTGGCAGAACAAGAAGAATCTGAACACGATGAACCACGTTTCGCATCTCATCTCTGTAGGGTTGCTTCAGCAGCAGTGTCTGGTACAGGTCCAGGTAGGACTTGCCATGAAGATCATTAGACAATTGCCTTTTCAAGCTTCTCCATTCCCCAAGGATTTCTTCAACTTGACATCCAGATTGAACAAGCTTCTCTCTGAACCAAAGCTTCTCTTCTTTGCTTGAAGCTATCACACTATCACAGCAAGCTACATGTCATTTGCTGTTTGAGTGCGCCGTGAGATTTTCACATTTGAAACTGCGTGACCGTGATACAAAGCCCATTTTACCGGCTAAGCTAGGTTTTCTCCTGCAGTACTTACATATCATCGCATCTTCCTTCTCATCATACAAAAGCCAATCAAAGTCCGACAGCCACTGAATCTAGAACTTTCGCTTTTCCATGGCACTTTTTGATTCAGAATGCACAATCTTTTGCGCCACGTTTGACGTGCTCAGCTGGGGTTCGCCGACGCATTCACCATCTTCTGTCTGCACAGAACTGAACTCTTTAATTTTCTTTCCACTTGAAAACAAAGAAATTATCAAGCGTTTTCTGCTCAGACTGGACTTTTCGCTTTTTTGCATCCATTTGCATCCACAGTCAATAAAGAAAGAAGACATTTACATATAGTGTGTCAATTCTCTTTACGCGGCATGTGTAGCCTATCTCTTTCTCGTACATTGAGTGCGTGTGTGAGAGAAAGCGACAGAAGGTGTGAGTAAAATTTACTAGACATTGGTTAATTAATTAGTTGCCTAGTGAGAAATTTAGTCGCATATGCGAGTGATTTTCTCGCATTGTAAGGGGTGAACGGGTGACAGGGTCGTGGACGCCTAAGGCTTATTGACGCACGTGGGGAGCGAACGCTAGCCTATCTGATCCAATCCCACAGAAGAACTACTGTAGCACAAATTGCTAAAAATGTTCATGCTGGCTATTATAGAAAGGTGTCAGAACACACAGTGCATCACAGCTTGCTTCATATGGGGCTGTGTAGCTGCAGACCAGTCAGAGTGCCCATGCTGACCCCTGTCCACCACTGAAAGTGCCTACCGTGGGCATGTGAGCATCAGAACTGGACCATGGAGCAGTGGAAGAAGGTGGCCTGGTCTGATGAATCACATTTTCTTTTACATCATACGGATGGCTGGGTGCCTGTGTGTTGCTTACATGGGGAAGAAGGCAAGCCGGCAGATGCAGCGTGATGCTCTGTGCAATGTTCTGCTGGGAGACCTTGGGTTCTGGCATTCATGTGGATGTTACTTTGACACGTACCACCTACCTAAACGTTGTTGCAGACCAAGTACACCCCTTCATGAATGTGCCATGAATGTATAGTAAGAACAACCGCTATTAAAAATATTAACACTATTCAAGACAGGGTAAAAATGAATATATAAAATAAACATTGCTTTTTATTCACGGTACTCGAAAAAACAACAATACTGTCATAATTTATATATATATATATATATATATATATATATATATATATATATATATATATATATATATAATAGAATTTTCTCTTAAAATTATGTGACAAAATGATTGACTCCCTCACGGAGAATATAAACTGTCATACTCAAAGAAATCTATTTTTAATACCGTTATTGTTTTTTGCTGTTCAACAAATATTACACAGGTTGTAAACACATCATTTGTCATCCACCACCATGGAGTAAATCACAGCTTTCAACACAAAAGTGACAGCTAATTATTAGAGTTCAACAATATCATTCAGCACGATCAGAGAATAAAAACGATAAAGAACAAGGCGAAGATCACAGTTTCTGAACTGTACAGTCGAGCTGGTGCTTGTAGTTGTTTAGTTTCTAATAGACGCCACGTCCATATGTTCAAGCTTTACTTCTAACAAGCAGAGCAGCTGTGTCTAATCAGTTATTTAGACATTTTAGTGATACAGACATTCCTCTGCTGTGTTGTTCTGTAGTTTCTACAGTAATGCTTCTTTTTTTAATCTAAATAAGTCATGCTTAGTTTCATTAAAGTCCTTGCATTTTTTGGAGTAATCCAAAAATATCCAGCATTGGATTTTACTGCCTCTGTATTTGAGGAAAATGTGTACACTAGCTTTGCAACATTTACATTAACATTTACAGCAACAGGGTGTTTTTCTGCATACGTAATGACTACCATTAATATAATTACACTGCAATTAACATCAAGACAACCTACACAAGTTCTCCTTCCTGGTAATGCCATTAAACTTCCTGATGTTATTTTGGGAGTAATGGCGATGTGTGCAAATTAGCACAGGTAATAAAAAGTACCAGATTGGCCCAGCATGGGACGGCATGTTAATGGAGGAAAAGTGAAGTAAACGCAAACAATTAAAGCAATACAACTCTGAGTCACTACCGAATGTGAAATGAGATTTATTTGCACTTTCAGCCTTCAGATTACTGCAGCTTATACAATATGGTTTGTAAAATGTTTTTACCTACAGATTCCTTGAGCACGTTGCATTTTTTTACTCTGATATCAGCATGTTACATCAAAAACATGTCGCCTGTTCTGTGTGATAATGGCTTAGACTCACAGTTGCACAACTAAATCTAATTGAAACGTTTCATGGCTTCATACAGTCCTCAGAGAGCTAAGAGAGTAATGATGTGTTGATGTTTTAGTGCTACAGTATGATTAAATCCAAAGTTATTCATACATGGCATGATCAGAGAGTTTAATGAAACAGGAAAGAGGACAGTGTAATTAATCATGTGTCCTTTTTAATAAAGTCTGAAAAACAAACTGTAAATAAACAAGGAATAAAAGGTTATAGGAAAATAATCAATAGCCTTATTTGGCCACGATTACATTCACATGGGGTTATGAGGTAATTTCCTATTTTACAAGTGTTCTTTACTGACTTTATTACCGTCCTGATTGGCCATGTCAGTGTTTTTCTCTATCCTCCTGATACTTTTAGTCCCACCTGGATGCACACGTCCATGATTTTCTTCGCAGATGACTTGCTGTATTTAGTCTTGCAGCACATATTTCAGTGACCCTCCCCCAGATACCACAAAATGAAAAATGGATATTATAGAAGAGGCACTCAAACACATTCATGGTCTGGGTCGGTAAAACCTCGACTACACACGCTGCCTGGGAAAACATTTTCAGGAGAAGAAAGAAAATAAAACCATTAAGAAAAGCAAATGACTCCCATAATTTATCATTATGAATCGTGTTTTTTTAGATTATTGCTGGAACTTTGGTTCGCCCTAAACTGAAATAAGAGCCAGCATCACTTCTCTACTCCAGTGTGTGACACTTATATGGACAAAATATTCTGTTTATTTTTGCTCCACTAGTGGAAATAGATCTCAAAGAAGCTCCAATCACTTTATAGCATATCGGCTAGCTGGCTAGCTAGCTCACGTTGATTTGTAGATTCCTGTTGAAGGTGCTTCCAGTAAAATTGGCCTAGTAATCGTTTTGAACTAGGAAGTGGAATTTACAAACAGTAAAAAATACAAACGGTGAAACGTATTACACCCAGTGCGGTTATACTACAGTAAATATAAGCACTCTTGGAACGCCATTCGACCAATCAAACTGGTGGATTGGAACTAACTGTTGTATAAATATAGAACATATTAATGTCTATGCACAAAGACACCAGAAGGAGCGTTAAAAGGACATAAACGTACTTGAATTTGCAGCGGATCTGCTCCTCGTTGATGTCTCTCTGGGTGTGTAAATGTGGACAGTTATACTCGGAGAGTCCAAAGGCAAAGTAGAAGATAATGAGAGTGGGAATTCTACAGAGAAAGATAGGCTTACATGCAAGGGCAGCAGTGAGTCCACATGCACGGAGTGCATTAATGGAGCTAATAGGATCATCCCAGGCCATCTGTCCCACTCAGTATGATGTACACTATAAATACATAAAAGGTGATGGAGGTATTCCACAGTGCCACCCATAATGCTGCAGCCTGCAGGAGGGTGTATGTGCTAGTCCAGGTATAATTGTACTATTACATAAATCCAACATACAGAGGAAGGCTCAGATACATGGAATACATGGAACGTAATTGCATTAAGAAATATGCATGAAGATTTAGCACTAATTCTACTCGTGACTTATGCTGTACTCTACTAACTAGCTAATTTTTAGAGGGACTCCGTAATAGACAGCAGAGATTTGATAAGATAAAGTCTAGCAGCTCATTTTGAGCAGATTTAGATGTTCAGCTGTGTTTTATACAGCAGGTGTGTTTCCTGTGTGCGAGACGAACACAGTAGAGCAAACATCATCAACCAGATTCAGCAAAATTTCCAGCTTAGCTACAGTATCTCAAAATCAGTCTTTGTGTGGGAAACAAGCATCATGGTACACATGCATTTCTGATGCGATTTCCCACTCTTTATAACATACTTACAGTAGAAATGTTGTTGTACATCATAGATACAGTGTCTGTATTTCATTTGGATTCATTCTGATTCGTTATTATAAAACTAAATCTTGGGTGGTATTTTTTAAACTAGCCCAATCTGGCAACACAATTAACTGTCCTGTCTGCTACTTTTCCGCCAAGCCTGAGGCAGCGTGAAACCTGCCCCTGTTAACCTTTGTTGTACATGTAGTTTCCATTTTTAACCACTTGGTGTAAAAATAGGCATGCTCCGATCAGGTTTTTGCAGCCGATACCGATTACCGTTTTATTGTCATCGTGATCGGCCGATACTAGGGACGTGACGGTGAGGAAATTTTCCCACCGGTTATTTGATGTGTGACAACACAGGTAATACAGGTATCACAGGGGGGTGGGGTAGGGGGGTTGAGGTGAGGATTTGTTATTGACGCTTTTCCCTCTTTTCCCCCTCGCTTTTAAATCGCTTATGAATGCCCGTGCGGCCGTGTCCATTTCACTTTCACTTTCGAATTAGCAACAATTCGGGGGCGCCAATTATTATTATTCTGAATGAACATGATAAATGAAATGTGACTCCTGCTGAGCTGTGCTGCAACTCTGAAGCGTTAGGTTCACGCTGAATTGAGCAGACGCTTTCAGTTTTTAATTGTAGCGTCCATTCTCTAACTGAACTAAAGTATTTTTATTACTTTAACAAAGCAAAACAATAGTGGGGGCGGTGGGCGAGTGATGTAATTGATGTGCCGAACATCGTGCAACAGTCAGACACAGACACAGACTAGACAACACAGAGTATCGCAGCAAGCCTAGCCGATACCGATCCTGATCGTTCAAGCTTTATATAAGTGATATGTAAGCTTTCTGTTGACCGTCACTGTTAACCTTTTTTTTCCACAGATGTTGCCTTGGTTATATTATTTACAGTAATGTTATAGATTGTTGTTTTAGTTGAGAATCAAATCAATAAGCACAACAAATATTCATGTTACAATTAACATTTTAATCGGTCTTTAAAAATACACGGCAAATGGCGAATTTTTAATTGTTTCTCGAGACCTCGTAATAATTCCGCACTGGTGATGACATGACTGCGGCGCTAAAGTTTACCATCATCATGTGTTTTACGTCATCAAACTGTGATCGGTTCGTGAGATCGGCCAAATTTAGAGACTACCGATCGAGTCATAGAATGTGATCGAATGTGATCGATCGAGTCATCAGAGCATCCCTATGAAATAATAATAACCAACAATTTATCTGTCAAATAGACAATTTTTTTTTTCTCCAAATCAGTGGCCACTCAAAAAAGGGGCAATTAGTATTGAAATCAATTTAAAATATATGGAGTTGTGAATGAGAATTTTATGAAGGTTAATATTTGTTAAACAGCTGATATACTTTATATGGTGGCTCTACCTGCTCCTATGGACACTGCAGTAAGTCTAAATCGTGAGCCATTGCACTGGTCTGCTGCAGCATACCATCAAAGGGAATAGCTGATGGGATTCATCTACCTATGGGCAGCAGATAACATCCCAGAGGCTCAACTAATCATTTTCAGCAGCACTGCCCTACTGTCCTAATGCAATTTGAACTAGATTCAATAGCACTCAATTATCTGATACCATCAGCAAGGTTCATATCCACATGCAAATTCAATTTCAGGTTTTCATAAAAGTAACAATTTGATATAAAAGTGGGAAGGGACAAATGAAAAGCAGAACCAAAGTCTGTGAAATAACCAAAGAATAAAAAAATTAAACATACACAGATAAAGAGGGTAAGAGCTACTCCACTGCTGAACTTCTGTTTCATGGTTAAATGATGGCCTGTCTCAGCTTGCCTACTCTCAAACACTCACTCTTGCATGTACATTACTTTGTCCCTCAGTCTACTGACTGATATTACTGACTGCAGTCCACTGTAAGCATCAGCTAATCCGGCCTCACCCGGAAGAGGATGGGTTCCCTTTTGTGTCCACTTTCTCTCTTCATGATTCTTCCTCTTGTTGTCTCAGGGAGTTTTTCCTTGCCACTGTCACCTCTGATTTGCACTTTCAGGATCTAAATTTAAATCTGCATTTCTGTAACGCTGCTTTGA